>NW_025842036.1:0-3315 GCF_002878395.1 Capsicum annuum
CAGCAACGTAGAAAACAATACCTAAGTAAGTGAAGCGGAGTTTTGAACCACAATCTATTTTGCGTACTGAAAGTTAAATTATTTTTACGCGTTAAATGAGCTAAAGCTACTGAGTTTGGGACTTTACTCACTGTTACCGTTACCTGATCTTATTTAGTTTATGCGTTCCTTTTGATCTGCGTATCTCGTTATTTGTAATACCATTGATCTCTTGCAACCCTGCAGCTTTCAGGTCATAATCACATAGGACAAAAACGAGAATACAGTAGATATGGCTCATGCAAGTGTGGCTTCTCTTATGCGAACAATAGAATCGCTCGACATCCAATTCGCGATGCAATATCTAATCTGTGATCACAGAGAAGAACTTTGTGCTCTTCGTGAAAGAGTTAGTTCCCTGGAAGTATTTCTCAAGAACTTTGAGAGAGAATGTTTTTGGAGAAATGACGGATTTTGTAGTAGAGGTAAAAGAAGTTGCAAGTGCTGTTGAATACACAATTCAACTGAGACTAACAGATACTGTTCTGGGAGAAAATAAATGCATCATAGGAATCATTGGCTCAAGATTTTTCAAAGGAATCTCGAATATATGGACACGCCAAAAGTTTCGTAAAAGCCTTCAACAATCGGCAAAGGACATTGATCATGTCTGAAAAGAGTCAACAAAGGTTCAAGATAAAGGCAAACAAGTATCAAAGGAATCATTGGTTCAAGATTTTTCAAGTTCAACAAACAATATTCTGAATGTTAACAATAATATGGTTGGACGTGATGATCAAAAGGAACGCTTGTTAGAAGTCTGACTACAAACTACTCTGGTGAACCAAAAGTCATTCCGATTGTCGGGATGGGAGGCATAGGTAAAACAACCTTAACGAAAGAAGTTTACAATCATGGATCAATTATATGTCGTTTTGATGTTCATGCCTGGGCAACTGTATCTCAACAGCACAACAGAAAGGAAGTTTTGCTGGGCCTTCTGCGATCGACGATCAACATGGATGACGCAGTTAAGACGAGAGGTGAAGCAGAGCTAGCAGACATGCTGCAGAAAAGTTTAAAGAGAAAGAGGTACTTAATTGTCTTGGATGCTCTCTACAGTTGTGAAGTGTGGGATGGCGTGAGACAATGCTTTCCAACTGAAGACAATGCAGGGAGTCGAATATTGTTGACTACACGAATCAATGAAGTAGCTTGTTATGCTAGCACGGAGAATCTTTCTTTGCAGATGAACTTCATGGATCAAGATGAGAGTTGGAACCTTTTTAGAAGTGTGGCATTTTCAAATGAAGCATTGTCATCTGAGTTTGAGACTATTGGGAAGAAAATTGCAGGGAAATTTCACGGGTTATCACTAACTATTGTCGTGCATTTATATGGTGATTCTCTTGTTTTAGTTTTAAAAGCAATTACTAATAAAGATTGAAGTTCAAGGATTTCATCATAGTTCTTACTGTTTAAATTTTAATTACTATGTTTTATCATTATTCTCTAGCTTTCAAGGAGATGTAATTTCTCTATATTTTAAATAAGGGGCATCTATTTCTCGACTGCTTCGAACTGTTTATCTTTAGCAAAGGGTCTATCGGAAACATCGTCTCTACCTTTGACATAACGATAAGGTTTTGCGTATACTCTACCCTCTCCAGATCCCACTATGTGTATAAAGCACAACATTTTTTTCAAAGTGCATCTTTTTTTTTTTTTTGAAGAGATAAAGGACCATTTATGCTCAACATTATAGTATAGGGACCTAAGTGAACCTACTATGTAAAGTTAAGGGACTGTTTGGGCTGATAAATTCTGCAGATATCATTTAAGCCACTCAAATTTTATCTTGGTTAGGTACTCTTATCTTTTGTTCTTTACACATTTGTTTACTGTTACTCATAATATTGTCATTTCTTTGTCCTTTTCTCAAATATCTCTTTCAGTGATTTTGAAGCTGTATGATCTGCCATTGAAAGGTTAGTTTCCCTTAATTATTCTCTCATTTAATTAAAGTTTTAAAGCTAAAAGGTTAGTGGCTCTTTGTACTATGTATATAGTTATGTTGCTCGAGTCCTCAAAAATAACGTTGATTACGTGTTGGATCCTTCAAAAGTTGTGCATTTTTTTAAGGATCTGACACGGTTGTCGCAACTTTTTTAAAGAGTCGTTCCAGCAACATAGAAAGAACTGCCTAAGTAAGCGAAGCGGAGTTTTGAACCACACTCTTCATTGCTTATGTAACGCCCCGCATTTCGGGCTACAATTTAGACCATGATTCAGACCATAAAACCTTATTTCTAGAGTATGAACCACCATGAAGAATTGTATCCCTTCTCTTCCATATAAACCATAGGATGATGTTAGGAAGTGTCTGAAAGATTATTTTCTGTCTAATATTACCTTGAAAAACCCTCCATTTCTTCATAGTCTGTTTAACCTGTACCCAAGGGCCTAAGAGACCAGCACATCTAGCATAATAATCCCATATAAAAATAGCTTCTTCTCATGTCAAGAATAGGTGCTCTATGGTTTCCCTCATGGGAATTCTACAACACTGACACATTTGGGAAATGGTAAGATTCCAGGTAGCCATGACAGAAGCTACAGGAACCCTATGTGTCCATACCCTCCATCCAAAAAAAGAAATTTTGAAAGGTAGTCCCTTCACCCACAACATCATAAAATCATTATTAGGAGCAAATTTCTTTCTTAAAATTTTCCAAATAGATTTGACAGTGAACTTCCCAGTACTATTCTTTATCCACCAAGGTTTATCCATTTCTCTAGTCTGTCTAACATTGCCCATATTCATCCTAACATGCTCACCAGTATTACTAGGAAAATGTTTTTGCATGAGTTCAAAATTCCAACCATCTTCTGTCAAGAACATATCAATATCTGTCAGAGAATGACATCCTAGAACATCAGTAGGTTGAACATATAATGGACCAAGATTAGTCAAATTATCAAAACAAATGCTAGATGAACCTCCCCTTGGTTCCCACCACAAATTCTGTTCAACAATCTCTCTATTTTGCAGCATGTGTTTCCATACTTGAGAACCACCTTTCCATTGAACAAGAGCGGGAATTTGTTTTTTGCAGTACTTGTTCCACCTGAAATTAGCTCATAATAAATTTTGGGTCCTGAATTTTCACCAAAGCTTGTCAAACATAGTTTGAGATATATCACCCATAGATTTAAAACCCAAACCACCTTCAAATTTAGGTAAGCAAACCTTATCCCAAGAAGCCCAATACTTTCTCCTACCTAAAATTTTATTACTCCAGAAGAATTTTGCAAAAATTCTATGAAGCTCTTTCA
>NW_025842037.1:0-1350 GCF_002878395.1 Capsicum annuum
ACTTTATTCTTTGTTGAGCCATTTCCAGATTTCCTTTTAGTACCTTATCCATAATTTGCCTCTCTTGGAGCCACTTATCCACTTCATCCACTTTTGATTGAGCAATCAAGTCAAATGACAGTTGAGGAGGGTCATATATATATAAAACTTTAAATGGAGACATTTTAAGAGACGAATGATAGTTGGAGTTGTACCATAGTTCAGCAAGAGGGAGCTACTTATGCCATTCTTTTGGTTTATGGCTGCACATACACCTGAGATAATACTCTAAACACTTGTTTGACCATCTGTTTGAGGATGGTAAGTTGAACTAAATTTCAGCTCTGTTTTGAGACCCTTGAAGAGTTCCCTCCAGAATAAACTCAAGAAGATTTTATCCCTATCACTAACAATATTTTGAGACAATCCATGCAGTTTATAGACATGCATCATGAAGGCTTTAGCAACCTGAGCTGCAGTGAAAGGATGAACAAGAGATAGGAAGTGTGCATATTTGCTAAATCTGTCTACAATTACAAAAATTGTATCTTTTCCCTCAGATTTAGGTAATTCTTCCACGAAATCCATAGTAATATGCTCCCAAGGTTTATCAGGAACAGAAAATGGTAACAAAAGACCTAGATAGGCCACCTGTTCATCCTTACACCTCTGGCATATATCACATTCCATCACTATCTTTTTTATATCGTGGACATACCTGGCCAATAGAATACAATTTTGATTCTCTGCAAGGTTACTGAAACACCTGAATGTCCCCCTAATCCAGTGGAGTAGATGTGATAAATTATCTGGTGTCTCAAATCAGTCTTATTGCCTACCCAAATCCTTCCTTTGTATCTCAACAAACCCTGGTTCAAAGTAACATCAGGGACAGCAGTGGGATCCACCAATAGTTGGGTTATCAACTGTGTTACTTCTGGATCATCTACACAGCTGCTACAAATTTCCTCTACCTATTTAGGTTGAACCTGTGTTATGACATTACAAGAAAAAGTACCTTCCTGCACCCTTGATAATGTATCAACTGTTGTGTTCTCTACACCCCTTTTAAAGTGGATTTCAAAACTGAGTCCCAGGAGTTTGGTTAGACCCTTGTGCTGCAAGGTGGTTGTGATCTTCTGTTCTTGCAGAAACTTGAGGCTGAAATGGTCAGTCTTAATGATGAAATGGTATGGGTGAACTTATCCACTGCCATTAATAGTGCAATAAGCTTCTTTTCATAAGTGGAAAGGCCTTGATGTTTCATGCTAAGTGGTTCACTTATATAGGCCAAGGGATGCCCATCTTGCATGAGAATAGCTCCAACACCAGTGCCACAAGCATCCACTTCAACAATAAAGGTCTTATTAA
>NW_025842038.1:0-2523 GCF_002878395.1 Capsicum annuum
AAAATTTGAAGAATTTGAAGAAAATTCATTTGTATGGTTAACTACTAAAAATTTAAAGAAGAGCAAACATAATTTGTCTCACAACTATACGAATTTAAGCATGAAAGAATTTGTCTTATAGCAACTTTTGTTGGCCATCATTGTCAAAATCAATACACCCTTGTGGTGGGCCGTTTCCCGGACCCTGCGCATAGCGGGAACTTTAGTGCACCGAGCTGACCTTTTCATTGTCAAAATCAACAGAAAAAACTTCACTCCATTTTTTGTAATTAGCAAGTTCAATTCCTTAACAATCATTCTACAACAAATTAGCTTACGGTCTATGGTTGGGAACAACAATTCAAATGTTGAGAGACGAACATCATAATGACATACGTTGAACTTTAAACTTCTTTTGGGCCGATGGTCTACCGAAAACAGGCTCTCTACCCTACCTTACCTCCTCAGAACCACTTGTGGAATCACACTAGATATGTTGTTGAATATTCATATCTTTTTATGCTACAGAAAATCAAACTATTTTCTATTTGACTAGAAATCCTTCAAATTATATTTAGATTTTGTGCTATATAAAGAGTTAACGGTTTAAAGAAACACCTATAGCATCTCGGTTTTTTGAGTTTCATACCTGAACTATCAGGTGTGCGAGTTTCTAACTAAGGCCAGCGATTTATCAAAACACACTTCAACTACCAGTTGTTCGTTCCCTTTTCCTACTTGAAATAACACCATGTTCAGCTAGGAAAAAAGAATAACTGATAGCTGCGGTATGTTAAGATAAATAGTTGACGGTACTTCAGGTAAGGCACTAGAAAAACAGGTATTCTTTACATACATACCGAGTAACTTAAAGCCACAACAATCAACATAAAGATGATCACAAAATTAGAAGTGTATCCCAACAATCAAAAAGACAAAAGGGAAAAAACGGACAACCCGATGCACTAAGCTCCCCTATGTAACACAGTCCTTTACCCTGCATTTCTACAAGAGGCTGTGACCACAACTCAAAACCATGACCTCGTGATCACATGACTACAACTTTACCAGTCATTCAAATTTGACAGAAATGCGAAAAGAATGAACTCACCTGAACATCCTGGTCATTAACATCAGGATGATCACCAATCAAAAACAAAAACCTGGACGAATCCAAGTTCGTACCCGACCCAATAACCCGATTCGCCGTAAATTCGGATAACTTCCAAGCAACATAGGTCAAAACATCCACCGGATTTGATACAATCAACAATATACACTCCGGTGAATACTTCACCAGCTTCGGCACAATACCTGTTAGGATCAAAATAATCAATGCGTCATGCAAAAGCTAATAATTGCAAACTATAACCACGATAAATCAAATGAAAAAGAAGACATAGTAAAAAATGTTATTTCCTTCTACAGGTACGTAGAATCTGTATATGTAGAACAACAACTTCAACTAGAGTTCAAGTATAAAAGAGAACACAATGAAGTATATCAAATACCCTCAACACAAGATCAAAATGACATTTCCAAGAGGTGTATTTTTTTTTTAGAAAATAGATGAAACAGAAATGAATAAAGCCAAGTCGTCCGAATTCACGGAGTTTCCTTAAGGAAACAATTCCCCCCACTGTACCCGAGGTTATGGAATTTTTCCTCCCAGGATAAAATGGCCTTCAATCCAAATATAGCGGTACCTCAAATATTTGGATTCGTCGAACGCACTCAGCAGTTTGAATGATCACACAAAATTTTTGAAAACAAGAAGAGTATTTTTTTTATTTTGAAATTTCGTATCAAAACCTGTGGATGAAAGCAAGTTTATATAGCCATAACATGCCTCTTCTGAAAAGAGGCAATGGTTCACTCCAAAGGTTACACCTTTGCTGTAAGTTCATGTTTGTTCATCAAAGATTGCATGTTTTCCTGAACAGTCATCTCATTTCATGAATTAGTGTGTCACTTCATTGAAGGATTACATACTTCTGAAGCATCATTTCGAACCATTGCAACCTTCTGTAGCCTCAGTTCAGAACAATGTATCATTTCTGAAGCACCAGTTCCAAAACAATGCATCAGTTCACTTGAAACAGTGCTACTGTTACTGTATGTATATATAAATGGAGGTCCGAAACACTGCAGAAAAATTTTACGTTTGTCCAAAAACTAGATCTCATCGATTGATCATTTGACAAATCCGAATCCGAATCCGAGCGAGCGACGACGACTGCGCGAGGCATCTATTATTTCTTGCCTCACTTACCATGTGGAGTAAGTGTTCTTCATTGTAAACACTTTCAAGTTCTCTTCTTCCACCAATATGGGAGAAAGAGTAAACTTTCTAATTTGGGAGTACACTTTCCATTTTAGTGTCTCCTTCCCCTCCACCATTTTATTCTCCGTTTTTCCATTCACACTTCTTTCATATACTATGAACCCAACAAAAAATGCCTAATAATTTGATATGATTCAATCAATTTATCTATATATGAAAAGCTAATATAAAAGAAAATATTAAGACCACCGAAAAGGGAG
>NW_025842039.1:0-2292 GCF_002878395.1 Capsicum annuum
CGTGAAAACTGAAAAGTGAAAACTATAATAAATAATTTCATTGATATTTTACTTTTCGCAATAGAAAAATAAAAAAATCACTACAAGAAAACTGCTTATTAGCTGGGGATTTTCATAGGGATAATGTGGTAAAATCCCCAAGTAATTTGATTACCTGCGGATTTTCTTACCAATTACAATCCAAAAGAAATACCTTCATAGGTAATTATTATCTGCAGATTTATAAAATCCCCAGGTAATTTAGCTGAGAAAATAAATCCGCAAGTAAGTTATTTGCGAATTTATTTGCGATTAACTATCGAAATTTTGCATGAATTATTTGGTAAAATTTTACAAAAAGGATTTTACCTGCGGATTCCACAAAAAGAAATCACAAATTATTCCCCACGAAGATTCCAGAGTAAATCCCTAGGAAATTTACCTGCGGAAATAAATCCGCAGGTACGTTATTTGCGGATTTATTTGCAATTAACTATCAAAATTTTGCATGAATTATTTGGTAAAATTTCATAAAAAGAAATTTTACCTGCAGATTTTCACGAAAAAATCACAAATTATTCCCCACAAAGATTGCCAAGTAAATCCCTAGGTAATTTAGCTGCGAAAATAAATCTATAGGTATGTTATTTGTGGATTTATTTGCGATTAACTATCAAATTTTTGCATGAATTATTTGGTAAAATTTCATCAAAAAGGATTTTACCTGCGGATTTTCATGAAAAAAATCACAAATTATTCCCCATGAAGATTGTCAATAAATCCCTAGGTAATTTAGCTGCGGAAATAAATCTGTAGGTACGTTATTTGCGAATTTATTTGCGATTAACTATCAAAATTTTGCATGAATTATTTGGATAAATTTCATAAAAAAGGATTTTGCTTGCGGATTTTTACGAAAAAATCACAAATTATTTTCCACGAAGATTGCCAAGTAAATCCCTAGGTAATTTAGCTTCGGAAATAAATCCGCAAGTACGACATTTGCGGATTTATTTGCGATTAATTAGCAAAATTTTAAATGAATTATTTGGTACAATTTCATTAAAAAATAATTTTACCTACGAATTTTCACGAAAATAATTCACACGTAAATTACTAGAAATATTTCAAAATTAATCAAAAATCTATTTAAAACCTTTAATAATTCTCAAAAACATCATTCAAAACAACTTTAATGTAAATCATTATAGCTAACAAAAAACATAATCCAAAGCATCCACATCAATAATGTATGATTCGTAAATGGTCCAAAATAAAATATTTTAAACTTGAATCCTAAATAAAACTACCAACCATGAGGGTCAAAATCACTTTCATTCACGTTATTGGGATTATCACTTCCATTCATGTCATCAGAGTCATCATCACTTTCATCCTCATAAGCTTGGTAGTCTTCTTGAGATGGAGTTCATCATTTGAAGATGATTTGTTGTATACATGCTTCATCAACATGTGTAATTCCTTTCTCATCCTCTTATTTTTCTTTCGCTCATTCTGCAACTGAGCATACAAATGAGCATTTGAAGCATCAACCTGAAACTTAATCATCTCATCAATTTCTTTTGGCAAAGTTGATGTTGAACTGTTAGTTGCCTTTACACTTCGACCTAGGGAGCCAAGACCTTTGAATTTTCCTTTTTTCTTTCCACCAACAGATTGCATCCAGATATCAATTTCACTTAACTGAGTTGGATAACTAGTTGAATTAGTTTCTCCATCCACAGCTGATGTACTTTGAGTAGCTAATATTTCTTGTTTCTTTCTTTCAAACTCATTCTGCATAAGAATATGTTAAGTCAGATCATAAAAAGTGGTAAGAAATATATCATTAGCATAAATTATATTAGATTATAGAATAATTATTTCTAGGTTATTAATAGACTAACTTCTCATTTTCATAGCACTTAAGCAACAATAAATCATTGAACCAGATGACAGTTAGGTCGCAGATACATCTACTAAACGAGTACAATTATGCAAAAATTATTTGGAAAAAATAATATTTATATTTTTTGACCTCTTTAACCTGTTATTACAAAATTTACATCCCTGATATATACTTATCTAATAATGATGGTGCATTCCTGAGAACTACACTAGATCGATGTTTCCCTACATAGAGGGTCGTCTAATTGCTCTGCCAAATCCCTCTTTATATAGAAGGGTTATTGGAACTCTAATTGATATTTAGGCAAGACCAACTTTGAGGGGTTTTTTGTTTCCACTGAGAATGATGATAGGATAGCACCAGTTGGAGATATTGATATAAGCAGTCTGGGGGTAGAGCTACTT
>NW_025842040.1:0-1690 GCF_002878395.1 Capsicum annuum
TGGATTCTCAAGTTGTGTATAAACATTTGTCCGTACTGGAGATTGTGCACGATGACGAGTCCGCTCCTTCTTAATATAAGCTTGAAGAATATTTAACTTTATTTGACTGGCATAATTATAAGGACCCTCAAAAAATCAGTCAACGACTCATCGTCACTAATAATCCACTCACCATAATTTACTATTCCTTGAGATGAGAAGGAATTTGGATATTGTCCGATTATAAACAAATCATAATCATCACTTTTAATTTTCATCCTTCTAAAAATTGAATCAACAAATTCTTGATAACCAATTGAAATTGGATACTTGACGTTGCACTTGGGAGAAATACTATAATATATTGTATTACCCTCATGAACAATTTCACCATCCCTAAAAAGTGCAACTTTGACACGTTCACTATTCATTCTCTAAGACTCAAACGAATAAAAATTTAGCTGAATTATAAAAAGATTTGAAGATATTGAAGTGATGACGATGAAGTATGCTCTATACATATTCTGTTATATAGAAATTTCAAAAGATTGGTTCAAGGGGTTGAACAGTTGACATAGTGCACATAAAATGTGCAACATTACGAATTTCATATCAATCTGATGGAGATTTGATGAATTGACGCTTGCATACTACAAAAAGATATAATGCACAAAAGAAGCGCAAGAAATCAAAATAATTTATAGTGCACTTTTTTAGTGCATTATCCATTTATTTTATGGATAGTGCACTAAAAAAATGCACTGAAATGTAGAAAAAGGGGAATAATGCACAAAAGAAGTGCAATATATCAAAAATAATTGATAGTGCACTATCCATAAAATAAATTGATAGTGCACTTATTTAGTGAACTATTCATATAAAAAATGGATAGTGCACTATCCTATTTTAACGGTGTTAAGACGGAAAAAAGAATATTGTGCACTTATTTAGTGCAACAGGCTATTTTTGTCACTTTTTAAATCAGTGCCATAGATTGGTTTCTTTTTAAATATCGTGGCATATTTAGGTTCCGCACTCGAAGAGAGGAGACATTTATATTTCTCTTTGAAGAATTTTTGAGGGGTCAATTCACAATATGGTATATATTTATAAGAAAAAATTAGAGAGAGTGACAAACTTAAGACCATAATTATAATAAATACCAATACTTTCTCAAAATTATACTTTGTAGCAAAAATAACATTTTTTTGCTCATAAATTTGAAACACGTGTGTTTCACTCCCTCTCTCCTATTTTCACTACATTACTTTACATCTCTCCTATTGTAACTCCATTACCTTACATCTCCTATTTTTACTCTATTACTTTAACTCTCTCCTATTTTCACTCCATTACTTCACTCCCTAAAAAAATATTTTACAGTGTAGTTTTCAACAACTAAAATCAAAATCAAATCAACTGAAGATTTTTATCTTCATGAGCTTCGAAATTCAAATAAATCATCATTGGTTTTACAAGCATTGAATCAAAAAATTATTTTTGTATATCAATTTCTACAACTTAAAACGATTTAATGTTGTTTGATATAGTTTTTATGTCTTTAATCATTTTTTGGTCAATTTTTTCAGCAAATAGTTTTTTGAATATTTTGTATATGAATTTTAAAAAATAAAGGTGATTGTACTATTTCATCGAATTAGATGAAAATCGAACTGATCGAGTTATTATTTGTTCAAACTCGATTTTTATA
>NW_025842041.1:0-6764 GCF_002878395.1 Capsicum annuum
GGCCAAATCGTTGTGCAATAGCCCACGATTTTGGGGTTGGGCTGGGGTCCGGGCGTGCTGTTGGCCGAAAATTGACCGGGGCATGCCAGGGTGGTTGAGAATCATCCTAGTATGGTTCGTTTAAATTTTTGTGGCTATTTGGGTGGACAAACGGGTGAAACGATGCGAACGGGCTATTTTCAGGCTAAATTGATGAGCTGTAGCCTACGGTTTTGAAAGAGAGCCTGCGGTTTAATTGTGCTTTAAGCTGAAAATTGACTGGGCATGCCAGGGAGGTTGAGGATCATCTCAGTGTGGTCTGTCTAAATTTTTGTGGCTATTTGGGTGGACAAACTGGTGAAACAACGCAAATAAGGCATTTTCGGCCAAATCGATGTGCTATAGCCCACTGTTCTGGTAGTGGGCCCAGGGCTTAGGGCCCGGGCGTGCTATGGGCTGAAAATTGACTGAGGTATGCTAGGGAAGTTGGGGATCATCCTACTGTGGTTCGTTTAAATTTTTGTGACCATATGAGTGGACAAATGGATAAAACAGCGCGAACGAGGAATTTTTAGGCCAAATCGGTGTGCTATATAGCCCATGGTTTTAGGGGTGGTCCTGGGTTTCGGGAATGCTGTGGGCCAAAAATCGATCAGGGCATTCCAAAGAGGTTGGGGATCGTCCAAGTGTGATCTATTTCAATTTTCGTGGACATTTGGGTGGACAAACGGGCGAAAAGGAACGAACAACGTATTTTTGGGCCAAATCGGTGTGCTATAGCCCATAGTTTTGGCGGTGGGACAGGGGTCCGAGCATGCTGTGGGCCAAAAATCGATCGGGGCTTTCCAGGAAGGTTGGGGATCGTTCCAGTGTGGTTCGTTTAACTTTTCGTGGCCATTTGCGTGGATAAATGGGCGAAACGGCGTGAATAGGGTATTTTCGATCCAAATTGGTGTGCTATATATATAGCCCACGATTCAGGTGTGGGCCCAGAGTCCGGGCGTACTGTGGGTCAAAAATCAGTCGGGGCATGCCAGGGACATTGGGGATCATCCCAGTGTGGACTATTTAAATTTGCGTGCTCAATTGAGTGTACAAAAGGGAGAAACGGCATAAACAGGGCATTTTTAGGCCAAATCGGTGTGCTATAGTCCACGGTTATGGAGGTTGGCCCGGGGACCGGGCGTGCTGTAGGTTGAAAATCAATCGGGGCATGCCAAGGAGGTTGGAGATCATCCAGTATGGTCTGTTTAAATTTTTGTGGATATTTGGGTGGACAAACGGGCAATACGGCACAAACGGGGCATTTTCAGGCTAAATCAATGTGCTATATAGCCTACGGTTTTGAAGGAGAGCCTGCGGTTTGATTGTGCTTTAGGATGAAAATTGACTGGGGCGTGCTAGGGAGGTTGGGGATCATCTCAGTGTGGTCCGTCTAAATTTTTGTGGCTATTTGGGCAGACAAACTGGCAAAATGGTGCAAATGAGGCATTTTCGGCCAAATCGATGTGCCATAGCCCACTGCTTCGGTAATGGGCCCGGGGCTCGGGGCCCAGGTGTGCTGTGGGCTGAAAATCAACTGAGGCATGCAAGGGAGGTTGGGGATCGTCCTAGTGTGGTTCGTTTAAATTTTTGTGGCCATATGGGTGGACAAACAGGAAAAATAGCACGAACGAGGCATTTTTAGGCCAAATCGGTGTGCTATAGCCCACGGTTTTAGGGGTGGGCTCAGGTTTCAGGAATCCTGTGGGCCAAAAATCAATCAGGGCATACCAAGGAGGTTGGGGATCGTCCAAGTATGATCCATTTTAATTTTCGTGGCCATTTGGGTGGACAAACGGGCAAAAAAGAACGAATGACGTATTTTTGGGGCAAATCAGTGTGCTATAGCCCACGGTTTTAACGGTGGGCCAGGGCTTCGGGCATGCTGTGGGCCAAAAATTGATCGGGGCATGCCAGGGAGGTTGGGGATCGTTCCAGTGTGGTTCTTTTAACTTTTCGTGGCCATTTGTGTGGACAAACGGGCAAAACGGCGCGAATGGGGCATTTTCGAGCCAAATCGGTGTGCTATATATATAGCCCACGGTTTCAGGGGTGGGCCCAGAGTTCGGGCGTACTGTGGGTCAAAAATCAGTCGGGGCGTGCCAGGGAGGTTGGGGATCATCCCAGTGTGGTCTATTTAAATTTGTGTGCCCATTTGAATGGACAAATGGGAGAAACGTCATGAACGGGGCATTTTTGGGCCAAATCCGTGTGCTATAGTCCACGATTTTGGAGGTTCGCTCGGGGACCAGGCGTGCTGTAGGTTGAAAATCAACTGAGGCATACCAGGGAGGTTGGGGATCATCCAGTATGGTCTATTTAAATTTTCGTGGCTATTTGGCTGGACAAACGGGCAAAACAGCGCGAACGAGGCATTTTCAGGCTAAATCGGTGTGCTATAGCCCACAGTTTTGGGGAAGGGCCTGGGTTCCGGGTGTGCTGTGGGACAAAAATGGACTGGGGCATGCAAAGGAGGTTGGAGATCATCCCAGTGCAGTTCGTTTAAAATTTTGTGGCCATTTTGATGGACAAATAGGTGTAACAACATGAATGGGGCATTTTGAGGAAAAATCGGTGTGCCTACTGTTTTGGGATGGGCCCGGGGTTCATGTATACTGTGGGCCAAAAATAGACTAGGGCGGGCCAGGAAGGTTAAGGATCATCCTAGTGTGGTCCGTTTAATTTTTCGTGGATATTTGGTTAGAAAAATGGGCAAAAATCGGTGTGCTATAGCCCATGGTTTTTGGGATGGGCTTAGGTTCTGGGCATGCTGTGGGCCAAAAATTGATCGGGGCATGCCAGGGAGGTTGTGATCGTCCTAATGTGGTCTGTCTAAATTTTTGTGGCCATTTGGGTGGACAAACGGGCAAAACAGCACGAATGAGGAATTTTCGGGCCAAATCGGTGTGTTATAGCCCATAGCTTCGGGGGTGGGTCAGGGGTCCGGGCGTGCTGTGGGCCAAAAATTGATTGGGGCATGCCAGGGAGGTTAGGGATTATCCTAGTCTGGTTCGTTTAAATTTTCATGGCTATTTGGGTTGACAAATGGGTGAAACGGTGCAAACGGGGCATTTTCAGGTTAAATCGGTATTCTATAGCCCACGATTTTGAAGGAGAGCCTGCCGTTTGAGCGTGCTGTAGGCCCAAAATTGACAGGGGCGTGCCAGGGAGGTTGGGGATCATGCCTGTGTGGTCCATTAATATTTTTATGGCTATTTGTGAGGACAAACATGCAAAACAGCCCAAACGATGCATTTTGTAGCAAAATTGGTGCGCTATAGACCACGGTTTTAGGGGTGGGCCTGGGGTCCTTGCGTGCTCAGTGCTGAAAATTAGTCGGGGCATGACAGTGGGATTGAGGATCATCCCAGTGTGGTTTAAATTTTTGTGGCCATTTAGGTGAACAAACGGATGAAACGATGCCAATGGGGCATTTTCGAGCAAAATGAGTGTGTTATAGCCCACAGTTTTGGGGGTGGACCCAGGGTTTGAGCGTGATGAGGGTCGAAAATTGATCGAGGTATGCTAGGGAGGTTAGAGATCATTCAGTGTGGTTCGTTTAATTTTTCTCGACCATTTGGGTGGACAAATGTGTGAAACGACGTGAACAGGGCGTTTGCGGAGAAAATCGATGTGCTGTAGCTCATAGTTTCAGAGGTGGACCCAGGGTTCAAGCATGTTGTGGGTCAAAAATTGATTAGGGCATGCCAGGGAGGTTGGGCATCATCCCATTATGGTCCGTTTAAATTTTTGCAGCCATTTGGGTGGACAAACGGGCAAAACGGTACGAATGGGGAATTTTCTGGCCAAATCGGTGCGCTATAGCCCACGGTTTCGAGGGTGGGCTAGGGATCCGGAAGTGCTGTAGGCCAAAAATCTACCAGGGCATGCTAGGGAGGTTGGGGATCATCCCAGTATGGTTCGTTTAAATTTTTGTGGCCATTTGTGTGGATAAACCGGTGTAAACAGGATATTTTCAGGCCAAATCAGTGTGCTATAGCCTACGGTTTTGATGGTGGGCCTGGGGTCCGGGCCTGCTATGGGCTAAAAATCAACCGGGGCGGGCCAGGAAGGTTTGGGTTCATCCTAGTATGGTCCGGTTAAATTTTTGTGCCCGCTTGGGTGGACAAACGGGCAAAAAATTGCGAATGGGGCTTTTTCGAGCCAAATCAGTATGCTATAGCCCACTGTTTTGAGGGTGGGCCTGGGACCAGGTCTGTTGTTGGCCTAATATAGACCGGGGCATGCCAAGGAGTTTGGGGATCATCCCAGTATGGTCTGTTTATATTTTCATGTCCATTTGGTTGGAGAAACAGGCGAAACGGCACAAATTGAGCATCTTTTGGCCAAATCGATATGCTATATCCCATGGTTTGGGTGTTGGGCCCGAGGTCGGGGTGTGCTGTGGGCCAAAAATCTATTGAGACATGCTAGGGTGGTTGGGGATTATCTCAGTGTGGTTCGTTTAGATTTTTGTGGCCATTTGGTTTGACAAACGGGCAAAACGGGAGAACAGGGTGGGATATAGCCCACTGTTTTTGGGGTAGGCCAGGGGTTCAGGTGTGCTGTTGGCCAAAAATTGGCCGGGCGTGCCAAGGAGGTTGGGGATCATCTCAGTGTGGTCTATTTAAATTTTCGGTCTGCCTCCTTTACCTATCAAAGATTTTGTTAACATTGCAGATGATACTCTCTTACCTCTTTCATGGCCATTTGGGTTGTCAAATTATCAAAACGGCACGAACGAGGCATTTTCAAGCTAAATCGGTGTGCTATAGTCTAGTGTTTCGAGGGTGGTCCCGGGGTTCGAGCGTGCTGTGGAATAAAAATCGATCGGGGCGTGCCTGAGAGGCTGGGGATCATCCCAGTGTGGTCCATTTAAATTTTCGGGTCCATTTGGGTGGACAAATAGGTAAAATGGAATGAACAAGGCATTTTCGGGCCAAATCTATGTGCTATAGTCCATGGTTTCGGGGGTGGGCCCAGAGTTCGGGGGTGTTATGGGCAAAAAATAGACCGGGGCGTGCCAGGGTGGTTGGGGATCATCCTATTGTGGCCTGTTTAAATTTTTGTGGCCATTTGGGTGAATAAACGGGCAAAATAGCATGAATGAGGTATTTTCAGGCCAAATCGGAGTGCTATAGCCCACGGTTTCGGGGGTGGGATTGGGGTCTGGGTATGCTGTAGGCTAAAAATTGACCGGGACGTGGCAAGGAGGTTGGGGATCGTACCAGTGTGATCCGTTTTAATTTTTATGGCCATTTGGGTGGACAAATGGGCAAAACGGCGAGAACGGGGCATTTTCGGGCCAAATCAGTGTGCTATAGCCCACGGTTTTGGGGGTGGCCCAGGGGTTCGGGCATGCTGTAGGCCAAAAATCTATCGGGGAATTCTAAAAAGGTTGGGGATCATCCCATTTGGGTCCGTTTAAATTTTTGTTGCCTATTTTGGTGGACAAACGGTGTGAACGGGGCATTTTTGGGTTAAATCGATATGCTATAGCCCACGATTTAGGGGGTGGGACCGAGGTTCGGGTGTTCTATTGGTCAAAAATTGATCGGGGCGTGCTAGGGAGGTTGGGGATCATCCCAGTATGGTCCTTTTAAAATTTTGTGGCCATTTGGTGGACAAACGGGCGAAATGGTGCAAACGGGGTGTTATCGGTTCAAATTAATATACTATAGCCCAGGGTTTTGGTGGTGAGCGTTGGGTTCGGGAATGATTTGGGCCAAAAATTGATTAGGGTATGCCAGGGAGGTTGGGAATCGTCCCAATGGGGTCTGTTTAAATTTTTATGGCCATTTAGATGGACAAACGAGCGAACGGAGCATTTTTAGGCTAAATCAGTGTGCAAAAGCCTATGATTTCGGGGGTGGGCCCAGGATCTGGGTGTGTAATGGGGACAAAAATCTATTGGGGCATGCTAGGGAGGTTGGAGAACTTCCCAGTATGGTTTTTTTAATCTTTTGTGGCCATTTGGGCCGATAAACGGTCAAAACGATTCGAACGAGTCATTTTTGGGCCAAATCGATGTGCTATAGCCCACGATTTCAAGGGTGGGCCAGGGTCCAGGCGTGCTATGGGCCAAAAGTCGACCGAAATATGCCAGGAAGGTTACTGATCATCCCAGTGTAGTCTGTTTAAATGTTTGTGGCCATATAGGTACGGGGCATTTTCAGTCTAAAACGGTGTGCTATAGCCCACAGTTTTGGGGATGGGCCCGGGGTCTGGACGTGCTGTGGGCCAAAAATTGTCTCGGGCATGCCAGGGTGGTTGAGGATCATCTCAGTGTGGTCCGTTTAAATTTTTGTGGCCATTTGGATGGACGAACGGGAGAAACAGTGCGAACAGGGATTTTTTGGGCTAAATCAGTGAGCTATAGCCCACTGTTTTGGGGGTGGGCCCTAGAATCGGGTGTGCTGTACGTCTAAAATAGACCAGGGCATGCCAGGGATTTTGGGGATCATCCCAGTGTGGTCCGTTTAAATTTTTGTGGCCATTTGAGTTGACCGAGGCATCCCAGGGGGGTTAAGGATCATCTTAGTATGGTCTGTTTTAATTTTTGTGGCCATTTGGGTGGCAAACTTGCAAAACGGCGCGAACGAGACAGTTTTGGGCCAAATAGGTGTGCTATAGCCCACGGTTTCAGGGGTGGGCCTGGGTTCCGGGGGTGCTATGTGTTGAAAATCAACTGGGGCGTACCAGGGAGGTTGGGGATCATTCCATTGTGGTCCTTTTAAATTTTT
>NW_025842042.1:0-1282 GCF_002878395.1 Capsicum annuum
AATAACATTTATTCTTGCTTAGAGCTATGTTTATAAATGTCATTGATAGTGATTTCAATATGTGGGTTCTTGTAGTATGTGGTTTAATATGTGAGGATGAAGCATTATTTTCTCTTCGTACACACTGATTAGGTGATTACATTAAAGAATGTCCTCTTTTCATGCATGACTCCTATTATTCACAAGTTTACCCTTGAAAAAGTCTAGACAAGAAACCAGGTCTCCGATAGAGATAGTAAAAGAGAAGCAACTGATGAGAGAGTCAAGCAAGATCTAGAAGCTTGGGGAGACTCCTCTAGTGAATTGGATGAAGCAGTGGAAGGTAATGATACATCCTTGGTCATTAAGAAAAGTTAGAAGGATTTGATTTCTTATTAGCCTTCATAGACAAATCTGATGATGACGTAGAATATGAGGTAACCTTTATTGACGTTGAATAAAACTTGAGAAACTATCCCAAGAAAGATTTAGGATCTTTAACTATTGTCTTGATTGGTGCTTTTCACAACCATGAAAGTGTCAATGAGTCTTTAGCTATTAAACTGAAAGAATTTGAAATAGAGAATATTTCGTTATCCTCCAGGAATTTTGACCTTAAAGTAGAAGTTGATAAAATTAAAAATGAAAAAAAATGTTGAGTAACAAACTCAAACGTATTTTAGGAGGTCGAGGCTACTGAAACATTCACAAGACTTTAGGAAAATCTGAAAAAGTTCAGTGTAGAACTTGTTGTATCTCTTAATGCAGCAAAAAGCTAGAAAGAATTTTAATATCACTAAGAGTGAGCTAGATAAATCTCTCCTTGGATTATTTCATTAGAAATTCTTACTAAGCTAAGTAGTATGAGGTCTAATTTAAAAGAAGCTTTTGGATTTGAAAAATACAATACCACCTGTAATCCTTGTAACAAGTATGTATATGTTCTAAATTATGTTATGTTCTCATGGAAATAATGGTTACTAAAAGTAAAGTTTCCATGGTCTTACCAAATCAAGGACAAAAATTTAAATTTTTCACATGCCATAAGAATTTCCAAGTTACCTGGTCCAAAAGAGAAAACAAACACCCTATTATCATAGATACAAATAAGTCTTATCTATCCATTTACTC
Organism: Capsicum annuum; assembly: GCF_002878395.1. Taxonomy (NCBI): domain Eukaryota; kingdom Viridiplantae; phylum Streptophyta; class Magnoliopsida; order Solanales; family Solanaceae; genus Capsicum; species Capsicum annuum. The sequence continues at coordinate 1,111 of NW_025842042.1, forward strand.
ATTTAAAGGGAACTAAGCTTACGTGGGTTCCTAAATCTAATAAATGATTTTGTATATAGGTAGGAGTGAGAGGAGGCATTAAATAAAATTAAAATGGTTCAGGGACATTGGATGATTAAGGCACATGACTGTAGCACTAAGGATTTTCTTTCAATCAATGCATTTCAAGGAT
>NW_025842043.1:0-3418 GCF_002878395.1 Capsicum annuum
TGACAATTAGAGCACTGGGCAAATATCACATTGCGTGAACATCCATTAGGACTATCGCAATTCTTTGTTTTAGTTAAATAGTCGGATTCCGCTTGTTCGTACTAGTTCTGAGTTGGTTGTTTGACGCGCGGGGAAGGCCCTCGAAGGAACCTTTCCCAGTATGTCCCCAGGCCAGCACGTGGCAACGCACTCTTGCTGTGGGAGCAGCTCGTGCAATACACCAACAACGAATGGGTTCGGGACTGGGACCCCCGTGCCCAGCCCTCAGAGTCAATCCTCTTCCCGAAGTTACGGATCCATTTTACCGACTTTCCTTACCTACATTGTTCCATCGACTAGAGGTTGTTCACCTTGGAGACCTGATGCGGTTAAGAGTGCGACCGGGAGTGGATGGAATTCGGTCCTTCATATTTTTAAGGGCTGTCGGGAGAGCATCGGACACCACGCAGCGTGCGGTGCTCTTCCAGCCTCTGGACCCTACCTCTGGCTGAGCCGATTCCAGAGTAGGCAGGCTATTAAACAAAAAAGATAACTCTTCCCAAGGCTCCCGCTGATGTATCCAGACTTTGTAATGTTGATGTCAACCGCCATATCTTGATTTAGGAATTGTAACCCAATTCCCTGTTGGAGTACGCACAAAATGCGCTACTGTCGGGGTTCCCCCGACCTTTAGGATCGACTAACCTATGTACAAGTGTCGTTCACATGGAACCTCTCTCCTCTTTAGCCTTCAAAGTTCTCATTTGAATATTTTCTACTACCATCAAGATCTACACCGACGGCCGCTCTGCCCAGGATCGCACCCAAGGTTTTGCAGCGACCACCGTGCCCTCCTACTCATCGAGGCCTGGAACTTGCCCCAATGACCGGGTGTAGGTCGCATGCTTAAGAGCCATCCATTTTTAGGGTTAGTTGATTCGGAAGGTGAGTTGTTACATATTCTTTAGTGGATTTCGACTTCTATGACCATCATCCTGCTATCTTAATCGACCAACACCTTTTGTGGGATCTAGGTTAACGTGTAGTTTTGCACCATAACCTGACTTTCGGTTCATCCCATATCACCAGTTCTGCTTACCAAAAATATCCCACTTGGAGCTCTTGATTCTGTGGCGTGGCTCAGCAAAGCAGCCGTGCTGTCCTACCTATTTAAAGTTTGAGAATAGGTCGAGGGCATTGCGCCCCTGAGGCCTCTAATCATTGGCTTTCCCTGATAGAAATCGCTCGTGAGTTCCAGCTATCATGAGGGAAACTTTGGAGGGAACAAGCTACTAGACAGTTCGATTAGTCTTTTGCCCCTATACCCAAGTCAGATGAATGATTTGCACGTCAGTATCGCTGCGGGCCTCTACTAGAGTTTTCTATGGCTTCGCCTCACTCAAGCATAGTTCACCACTTTTTGGGTCCCGATAGGTATGCTCACACTTGAACCCTTCTCAAAAGATCAAGGTTGGTAGGCGGTGCACCCCTCATAGGGATCCCACCGATCAGATTCCTTGCGCCTTATGGGTTTACTCAACCGTTTATGCACACACAAGTCAGACTCCTTGGTCTGTGTTTCAAGACGGGTTGAATGGGGACCCTACAGGCCAGCGTTCGTAATGTGCAGTTGCCGACCTGGGTTCGTGGTTGGAGCGTCTAAGAGCTATAGGGTCCGGGTGTCCGAACACACGATGGGCAGTAGCCGTGACAGCAAAGAGAGTTGAGTTAGAACCACCACTTGATGTGACGTCCATCGACGCAGACTCATATTTAGGCCAGCCGCGAGCTCGAGGTCCATGAGAAGCCAATATCCGTACCGCAATGATAGCGCTCCCCGTGATTAAGGTATAATACGAGGGGGTGACGCGATGTGTGACGTCCAGGCAGATGTGCCATCGGTCTAATGGATTTGGACGTAACTTATGTTCAAAGACTTGATGGTTTATGGGATTCTGCAATTCACACCAAGTATCGCATTTTGCTACATTCTTCATCAATATGAGAGCCGAGACATCCGTTGTTGAGAGTTATTTTTATTTATAAGAGTAGCACACATCCCCCCGACGCACGCTGCAAATGGAGCGCGAGGGGTAGGCTATCAATTTAAGTAATCCTTGGCACTTTTTGCGCCAGGGTTCGTTAGTCGCCTGATGCACTTTTCAAGGTTTGTCGAGAACATAGAAGCTTATAAAGATCCATGCCCACTGCATCTACCATATTTGATAATTCCATCCGTCACTCATGGACCACAACATTTCACGACAAAGAAAGAAAGTCATAGGACACGAGGGAGGCATTTTGATTCACCCTGCGCATGAAATGCGAGAGGTAAAAGACAATGGATTAAACTTGATAATGCTTGGGTGTTGGGAATGCAACACAAGAAACTGACTTAGAGCGAGCCTAAATCATGTGTGCCTCATGAATGAGATGTCATGGGAGTCACGACATTATTGCTAAGCAGGGATCCAGCCTAACTGCACACGCCGAACATAATTCACGTCCTGTGCATCCAAATGCTCCATCGATGCATGCTAAGCATTGACCCCAACGCCTAGCAATAGATGTTGTGCGCTGCATCCTATGCAAATATTTCAAGGCTAAAATAAGTCCCACTTGATGCGATATCCCACCCTTGGAGGGAGCAAAGGTAATGAAGATGCATTGAGGCTTGTGCATGGGTGCCTCTATATCCGCCGTTGGTGCTCGATGCAGATTCAACTTGGCCACATATATGCAGCATCTAGAGATTGCCCCTATTGCAATTTCTAGAACTCACCGCATGCATAAAAGAATTGCCTCATTCAAAATCAAACTCCAACAGCCCCATATGTTATAGCACATATAAGTTCTAGAATTACTACGGTTGTCCAAGTCGTAAATACCATCAAATAAACTATGGCTTATTTGATATGCCATTTGTAGTTACTTTCCTAGAGCATACGCCTAGAGCAGCTTTTAGAACTCATTGAACGTACAAAAGCACTGCATCATCTAAAATCAAATGGAAACAACCCCATCGTGGAAGACGCCAGAGATAGCCAACAGGAACGCACAATGAAGTGCCATCGATGTGTTTTTAAGGGCATTAGCAGCTCGCACGAACTAGCCATGCATGCTACCATGCTGTCCATAATGCACGTCGATTTGCCCAATGAGCGCTTATGCCAACTAGTGACAGACATCTCGAAGTGATTTCAACACCTCCACCCTATTTTATATGTTTAAAAAAATCCAAGTGTCAGAAGTAGTCATTATTTTTCAGAGAATCATACTGGACATGTACAACTCAGAACTGTATATTTTAACGTACGACCGATCTAATGCACTCATAAGAGCCTCACATAATTTGTAAATGATAATTTTCATTAAGAAAATATTTTTTTCAAATATTATTTATGAAGATTTCCAAAACAAATAAAAAAATAAGAAAAAT
>NW_025842044.1:0-2475 GCF_002878395.1 Capsicum annuum
ATCGCAAATAATAAAATAGATAAGAGAAAGTGTAGAGTTGGACCTCGGTTGAAGCTTTTATTGTGCCAAAATATGTGATCAAAAGACAGTCGGATCCAAAAACTCTGGATTTGAACCTCGATAACCAACAACTCCAAACTCGATATCGAATTCAACCGGACAGATTTGGAAAAACAACGAAAACCCTCACAATGAATGAACCGCAAACCCGAATAGAAATAAAAAACAACCCAAGATCTCAAATTCGAAACCCCAAATCACCGATTTCCAACTAACCTTGTATGAATCTCACCGAAATTGGAGTAACTGTCATCGTTTCAGCATTTCCCGAAATGGGACGAAGCTAATGGAACTCCGGCGAGCTCAAAAAAAGAACAAAAAAGGGAGAATTAGATCAGATTCCAAGCGACAGTAATGTTTTTCCGGCGAAACATCGCCGGAGTAGTCAGCCACCATCAGTTTTCCCTCTTTCTCTCATTGTTTTCACTCTCTCTCTCTCTTGATTCGTATTTTCTCCAGCCAATCTCTCTCAGATTCTCTCTCCTCCCTACGCCATTTTTGTGTTTATAAAGCTCTCCTGTCTCTTTTCCGTGAGTGTGGATGTATGTGTTTTGTGAGAGATGCGTATGTGCGTGTGGTCTTCTGTGAGTGTGCGAAGAAGAAGAAGAAAAGGAGAGGAAATGGAGTTTCAAAAAATGGCATGAGCTCTTTTTCTGTGTGTAGTGTCTATAGAAGATATGTGTGTGCAGGTATGGAGATAATGTGCGTCCTCTTTTTGTGACGTGAAGAATTTTTTTTGAAGATGAAAAAATAGAGTCCTCCCTCTGTATTCCGTGGAGTGTGGGTATGTATATGTGGTGAGGGTGGGGTAGTGGTGACGTAGGTGGGGTCACGTAGGGTAGGGGGTAGGGTGTGATGTGGTTTTTGATTGGATGGGTTGTTAGGATAGGGTAGGTAGGTGTTGTTTTTTAATTGGAGGGATAAGGGTTTGGTGTCTATTTTTGTTTGGGTAGGCTGCTAGGATAAGACAAAATTAGTTAGAGGATTGTTATTTTTTGTCATTTTGTGGAGGGATTATCATACGGGTGAGGGTACACGGTAGGATAACATAAAATGGGTAAAAGTACATAAAAGTGAACTTTAAGAGGACGAAATCACGTGTCTACACCTATACTATTCCACCAACCTCTAAACCAGGTGAATTGCCTCCGTCGTCGAGCGGCCAGGCATAAATCCAAACTGGTTCTCCGAAATAGACACTATCCGTCTCAGCCTCACCTTGACCATTCTCTCCCAAATCTTCATAGAGTGACTCAATAACTTAATACCCCTATAGTTATTGCAACTCTGAATGTCACCCTTATTCTTATAAAGAGGGATCATAGTACTCCACCTCTAAGCCTTGGGAATTTTTGCCGTCTTGAAAATTTCATTAAACAATCCAGTCAACCACCTTAAACCAGCCTCGCCGAAAAACTTCCAAAAATCCACCGGTATCTCATCAGGCCCCATCGCCCTACCCCTTCGCATCCTGTGAACAACCTCTCTAACCTCCTCTACCTTAAAACGTCTACAATAACTAAAATCCCGACACTCCTCTGAGTGCTCCAACTCCCCTAACACAATAGATCTATCCCCTTCGTCATTCAAGAGCCTATGAAAATACGACTGCCATCTATTCTTAATGTGGCTGTCCTCCACCAACACTGTACCGTCCTCCCCCTTAATGCACTTCACCTGGTCGAGGTAACGACCCTTTCTCTCCCTAGCCTTAGCGAGTCTAAATAACTTTTTCCCCCTCCTTTCTCCTGTAACCCAGTATACAAGCTCTCTAAAGCTGTCGTCTTAGCCGCCGTAACTACTAACTTAGCCTCCTTCCTAGCTAACTTATACTCTTTTCTATTTACCCGCTTCTCTTCTTCGTCCTTACTCTCAATCAACTTAGCATACACCCCTTTCTTGGTTTCCACTTTCTTCTTAACCTCTTTATTCCACCACTAATCCCCCCGATGATGCGCGGCCCAGCCCCTAGAAACACCCAACACCTCACAAGCATTCTCCCTGATGCACCTAGCCACCCTATCCCACATACTATCCACGTCCCCCCTACACTTCCACACCTCCATTCCCGCCAACTTCTCTCCTATCTCCCACTCATTTACTAGCGTCAAGCTGCCCCACTTAATTCTAGGTCTACACTCCTCACCCCTTCTCTTCCTATCCTTCTTTATACCTAAATCCATAACTAAGAGCCTATGCTGGGTCGAAAGATTCTCACTCGAGATGACCTTACAGTCCTTACACAACACCCTATCTCCTTTCCTAAGCAATAAAAAGTTAATCTGGGTCTTGGCTATCGCACTTCAAAAGGTGATCAGGTGATCATCCTTCTTCGGGAAGCCCGAGTTCACCACCACCAGCCCAAAGGACCTCGTAAAATCTAATAGAGTAGCCCCTTTTTTATTTCTTTCCCTA
>NW_025842045.1:0-7106 GCF_002878395.1 Capsicum annuum
GGTTGATCTGTGGATCAGTATATCAAACAATACAGAACAAGTTCTAAGTATGTCAAAGCTGCTCAAGTACCTTTTAAGCAACAGCATTGAAATCCAGTCCTCTTAAAAGCACAACCCCTATTGAAGACTTTAATGTAGTTCCTTTAATGAGAGATGTGTACTGTGTACATGCTCCTCCACCTCTCCTGCAAATTTAGCAATTTGATTTATGAAATCAGATTTACTTTCTACATTGCCATTACCAAAGATTTCTGTGTGATAGTTGCATAATCAGAACGTATGAATGTTATTTCTCCAAATTTGTAAGTCTTTGAAGCATAAAAAGTGGTCAAGGTACCTTGACCTCATACATTACCACTACCTACTTACTGCAGCTGGATTGACATGAATAGAAAAGCTCTCATAGAAAGCACAAATAACTTTTAGTTCTCTCTTTACTTTTGTGTGAACCAAACTTTTCAAAATATGAAAGCACAAATAATTTTTTGCATAAGCTTGCAGTTTGGGTTGCATAAGCTTCTCATGAGTGATGAAGAAAGAACCAAGTCTTTCTCTATTCCTATCTCCTCCCCTTTTTATATAACTTGCAACACGTAAGCACGCAACTGTTTGGGCAGAGAGGTATCAAAATCTATGTAAGGTCTTGCGTTCGAATCACCTTTCTGTCAGTTCTTTATGCTGATGATATGAAATAGACGGCTCCAACTTGTTTGGGACTGAGGTGTAGTTGTTAACTGTTGCAACACCAAATAACTCTTTTGTTTTTATAACAGTTGCAGCCTATGTTGCGTGGATCCTCCAAAATGCACCCGCTCCTGAAAATGAGTTAAGTTGCTGGATCCTCCAAAAAATGTGTAAGTTTTGGAGGATGCGATACACATCTGGCTGCATTTTTTGGGGGTTCTGAGCAACATAGGTTGCATCACCGAAAGCAAACATATACTAAAGGAAAATATGCCTTCTCAGTACCACATTTTCCAATTTTCTGACTTTTCCTCCATGAGCCCAAAATGTTCCCCCCAACCCCCCCAAAAAAAAATAAAATAAACACACACAAGCAAAAAAAAAAAAGAGAGAGAGAGGGAGAGAAAGGAAGAAAATACCATATTTCAACAAATTTACTTTGAAACTATCAGCAAGTATGGTTAGTATAGGTTATTGGCTTACCATGAAGTCTTCGGAATTTTGTCTCATTATTTCAAGAAACAACAAATCCTCTTAATCAACCCTGGTGAAAAATTGACAGATATGACGTTAGCAACTATGCAATTCAGCCAAGTGACATGTAAGAAGTTAAAAATTCATTAATTCTGTTAATAGAAGTTCATAACTACATTATTCTATGTGGAGCATCTTTGATGGTTTTTATTTCAATCTTTGAGGTAATAACCAGTAGGCCTATTCTGAAAGAAGCATCAGTTTGTTTCAAATAGGGCACTGAAAAGTGCTAGCACCTGGATAAAATCAAATGGAAAACACTGTCAACTAACAAAGACCTCAAATAGTACCGGCAGTAATGAAGCCAAAATGAATGGATGACCTTTACTTGCTCTGATGTTTCTTCAAACTCCATATCTTTTCCAATGGTTTTTGTTTCAAACTTGTGGAAATAACTTGCTCTGAAAGCACCAGTTTGCTTCAAATAGGCTACAGTAAAGTGTTAGCGCCTAGCATTGCATGAACTAAATGCTTTCAAGACTTGAAAATAGTACCTGCATTAAAGAAGTTAAAAAGAGTAGACTATCGATACTTTTTTTCTGATGGTTATCCAAACTCGAGTCTCCAAACTCCATATGTTCCACCATAGGATAATCATCACCTTCGAGCTCTTCTACATAAGGGACAGAGCCCGTTCCAAAGACTAACCAATTCAGGCAAATTGTGTAAATTTAATTTGACATGTGACTACAAAGGACACCATTCTTCTAATGTATCACTTGATTTTCCTTTAGAGATTCACAATCCTCAACTATCAACACCTCCAAATTTGCAAGACATTGGAGCATACTCTGAAACAAAAAGAATGAGTTTTATTTGGAACTTGTGGAAATAAGCTTTTAAGTTAAAGAAGTATACAAAAAGATTTTTGAAGTTTTTTATTTGGATTTAGTGGAAATAAATTTTTAAGCTAGTTCCGAAATCTTAACTACAAACACTCCAACTTTGGGTTGCATGAAACAGAAGTACAAATCAAATAGAAAACACTATTAGAGACTTGAACATACTACCTGCAGTAACGAAGCCAAAAGATATATGTTGTTGATTCTCCAAAGTTCACCTTTCTTCTTAGGGAAATTAATCCGTGCTGGGCTGTTCTATATAAGGGATGCAGCTTTTCCAAAGATCCTAGTGACTTCAGGTACGTGATGCAGTTTGACTTTCTTCAGACTACAAAGAGCAGTATGATTGTCATCGAGTATCACCTGTCCACCATTTGTTATACTGCTTTTATAGCTTCATATTCCTGAATTACCAGCTCCTCCATATTTGAAAGGCATTGGCACATACTGAGACAAGTTAAATTCTAAGTTAGCAAATCATTTAACAAAACTACAAGCAAGTTAATCAAAGACTTTTAGATGGTTTTTATTTCAAATTTGTGAAATTACTGTTATGCTAGTTCAGAAAGCAGCTGCTGTTTGTTTCAAATATAAATAAAATTCATGAAATATAAATAAAATTCAGATGGGACTTGAACATAGCACCTCTAGTAATGAAGCCCAAAAGAGTAGATATTCTACACTTGATCTGATGGTTCTTCAGACTTGACATCTTTCAGCTTAGGACAATCAACAATATCGGGCTTCTCTACATAAGGGATGGAGCTGTTTGAAACCCTAACCAGTTCAGGAAGGTGACGGAGTTTTAGTTCTTTCAAACTACAAAGTGCAGAGCCATGGTCCTCAAGTATCACCTGATCATCCTCCCTTTCTTCTATTACTTCTTTCAAAGTTTTACAATCTTCAACTGACAACTCCTCCAAATTTGAGAGACAGTGAAGCATAGTCTGAGGAAAGATGAATTCTAGCTTAGAACATGTTTTCACAATCACAGAAGTAAGTATACCAAAGCTTCCCTTAGGAATTGGACCTGCCCACTTATTTCGTGAAACCAGTTCAGGTAAATAGGAAAGCTTTAGTACTTTCAATCTTGGAAGAACCTGAAATTCGAATGTAACCTTGGAAGTTTCTATTATCTGCTTCAGAAGAAAACAACTTTCAATTACCAACTCTTCCAAGTTTGAGAGATTTCGAAGTACAGAATGGGAGAAAATGAATTCCGTATTTTGACACGCGTTCACAGTCAATGATTTCAGGGAACAAAAACTTCCATCTGGTACTGGATCCAGCCACAAACTTTGCAAGACCAATTGAGGTAGATAGGAAAGTTGAAGTATTTTCAATCTTGGAAGAACCTCAACTTGAACTATTTCCCCAGCAGTTTTCACCATCTCTTTGAGAAGAATGCAATCCTTAACTATCAACTTTTCCAAAGATGAGACATTCCCAAGGATGGAGTAGTCAAACAGAAACTTCAACTCGGGACATGTGTCGATCATCAAAGATTTTAGAGCACTGAAGCTTCCAGAGGGCAACAAACATTTCCTGCAAATATTCTCTAATCTCCACAAGTAATGAATTCCCAAATGTTCTAGTGCAGGCATTACAGGTTCAAATCCTCCTTCATTCTCAATAAGTACCTGAATATTAGGGCACTCCCTCAGTAAAAGGAATTTCAAGTCCTTACTGCCAGTCAGATCAAATTGGGAAATAGTAGAAATTGTGGTGTGATGATCCAAATAGAAGGCCGTGACACGTTTGAGTACCTTCATGACTGAATTTGATATCTCCTCGCCATTAACAAATCTCAAACACCGATCATGTTTCTCGTACTTATGCTCCTCACTTCGTGAAACTCGATCCACAATGCGTTTCACATTCTGACCAACGGCAAGCTTGAATCTAGTTAACAGGTTAATTTTCCATGAATGACTCATATCTATAAACATGTCCAGCGATGCCTCTGTAGGAAAGTAGAAATGGAGATACCTCAGATTCTGCAACCTATTTATATCCTTTATAATTTGGTCTGCATCTCTTGCCCATCTTTTGTCTTTTGGGTGCACACCAAAGCTTAGCGCCCGTAGGTCTGGGAGCTTAGTTATGATATCTGTAGAAAACAGACCGTCAGGCAGATAGCTTGCTTCACGTTCATCATCAGCTCCATAAAATGATAGATGCAAGTGCTTTAGACGCGTCAGTTCTCCAATCCCAGGAGGAAGGTTATGAAGTTCAGTGCCTGAAAAGTCAAGCACCTCCAAAGACTTCATAGCACCAAGTTGCTGCTCTGGAATCTCATAAATAGAATCACAGTTACGCAAAATAAGTACTAGAAGTTCCTTAAGATTGAACAGTGAGGATGGAAAAACCTTGAGTTTGATATTTGAAAGATCTAAAACACGAAGCCAAGGCATCCCGGTGAAAAAGGAGTTTGGAATAGAGCGTAGACGGCTGCTCCTTTGAAGAAACAGAAGCAAAAGGTGAGGGCAATCTGGAGATGTAGGCAGCAGAGACAGGTGATTGTCTGTCATGATCATCATGACAGCCTGCCTCCATACATTCTCAGGTGGTGGCTCTGTCAGTCCTGAAATACATTCATTAAAGATCAAATGCTCTGGAATTGATGGAGCTCTTTCGCTCTGAAGTAACTGATAGCTATCTTCTTCTGAAAGTAGGTTATGGTAGCTTGATGACTGGGATTGAATTTGCATCCTGCTTGAGTAGGAAGAAGCTAACATCTCCAATCTTAAGTCCATGTACTTGGATAACATGCCCAAGTCTGGAAGTGGGACAGACATTGAAGATGGAATATCATCAGCCAAAACTTCACCGATAGTATGAATGGCCTCAGTGCTGTATTTGGAACGTGAAACTGCCTCTAAATGAGAAAGAATATCATCTTTGTTTAGTATCTCATCTGGACGACAAGTGAGCTCTTTCACATCTTTGATGATAACCTTCACAAGAGTAGTCGAATTGCTGCAAATGTTTACTACAGGCTTGGAACTCTCAACCCCTTCAATGCTTAGTACACGAAGAGCTTCAAAATGACTTGGAGTATTTTTTAAGAATGGACAGTTCGAAATGCTCAACTCAATAAGTGCAGGAAACATCCTTACATCACATCCACCTTCATCTCCATCTGCTTTCGGTGTCGATTGTATCTTCTTCCACACGGTAAGTTTAGGCATATCCTTTAATACTAGTTTTTCAAGTGCTGGGAACACTTGGATCATGTCATTCAAGCTGTTTGATCCACTATTGTTAGACTCAACACCATAAAATGTAGATCCAATGCATTCCACATCATGGAATCCTACCAGCTCAAGATGCCTAAGGAGTTTCAGTTGCCCAAGGGATGGAACTTCACTGCACCTTCGGCAATTGTGAAATCTCAACTCAACCAAATTAAGAGGCAAGCGTCGTTCGACCCATTTAGGAAATCTTGTATCAAAATAGTTCATTATGCTTAAGCATTCTAATTTTGGAGGGGGCTCAAGACCGTCCAACACCAACTCATCATTGTTCTTACTATTTTGTACATCATTGTGGCTCCAAGAATACTCCAACTTGTACAAGTTTGATTTTTTATTCAACTTCGCCTTTTGAGCTTCTTCTCTGTGACTTACAAGTTGGAGATTCTTGATAACCAATTCACCACCAAGATTCTTCAAGCAACCTAACTCTTCAATTTGACAACCACTTCCTGGCGTCAAATTGAAAAAATTCAGCGTTTGTAAGCAAGTCAACTGACCTATGTGCCTTGGAAATTCTGTTGATTCAAGAAAACTAGTGAAGTGGAGATGTTGCAATCTTCCTAATTTCTTCATTCCACCGGGAAGCCGTCTTACGCAGAGCAACCTGAGAGTCTGCAGAAAGTAGAGCTTGCAAATGGAGTTGGGTAGTTTAGGTATTTGACTCTTTGACAAATCAAGATATCTTAAATGTATTAGCTTTCCAATTGAATTAGGCAATGCAATGATATTTTCACTTGACAAAATCAAGGCTCTTAAGAACTTTATACTCTTAAATATGTCAGCAGATATCTCATTTCTTAAGACCATTGTGCGTGAAGCATAAACATGAGACTTCAAGATGAATTGAGCAAAATCATGAACAAGACTATGCATCTTGCAAGACCTGAAGATCCCATACATGTCCTTTTCCACAACCTGTAATAATGAATTCGTGATTAAAATGTCAAAAAATTCATTACCAGCGTCCTCCATTTTGAGATTTTTTCCTTGACAATGGAGTAATCCTTCAGCCATCCAGAGTTGGATCATTTCTTCCCTGACTAATGTATAGTCTATTGGGAAAATTGAACAAAGCAAGAAGCATCTCTTAAGAGACAATGATGGCAAATGATCATAGCTCAACTGCAAACTTTGCATAAGGATATTTTGTGTCGTCCCAACTTTAAGAAGATCTGTTTCTAGGATGGACAACCATGCACCTTTTCCCTGGTTGCGAAGAAGACCTCCTACAAGCTGTGCTGCAAGTGGAATGCCTTTACACTTTTTGACAATCTCCTTTCCAATGGGCTCTAGGTAGGCTGGTACTTCTCCAGTTCCAAATGCTTGTTCTCTAAGTACTGACCAGCAACTGTCATCTGATAATGTTTCAAGAGAAATAATCTCATCTGAAGTAATTGACGCTACTGTTTGCAGGCGAGTAGTCACAAGAATGCAAATTTTTAGCCCCTTTAAAGGCCTCCTGAAACTTTCCCACACTTCAAAGTTGGCATTCCACACATCATCGAGTACAAGTAAACATTTTTTACCCTCTAGCCTCCCTCTAAGCTCATTGACTATACCCTCTTGGCTTTTGAGCTGATTGTTTTTAGATGACACTGCTTCTAACATCAACTTGAAGATCTTCTTGACATTAAACTCTTCGGATACACAGACCCAAATCTTCGGAAAGAAATCAAAGTCGATGTTTCTATCACTGTAAACTTGTCGTGCCAGACAAGTCTTTCCCAGTCCCCCCATCCCGACAATGGAAAGGACAAAAGGATACTGTTCTTGATAGCTAAAAGACTTC
>NW_025842046.1:0-3741 GCF_002878395.1 Capsicum annuum
TTGGCTGTAATCAATGCACATACGCAAAGAGCAATCTTTCTTTCTCAGAATCAATACAGGAGCATCCCAAGGAGAAACACTAGGCCTTATGGAACCCTTATCTAGTAGATCTTTAAGTTTCTCTTTCAACTACTTAAGTTCTGCAGGGGCCATATGGTAAGGAGAAATAGAAATGGGCTGAGTATCAGGAAGAAGATCAATCCTAAACTCTATCTCTCTATCAGGAGGTATCCCTAGGAGATCATTTGGAAAGACATTAGAAAACTCATTGACGACGTTAACAGACTGGAGAGTTGGAGTCTCAGACTTAGTGTCTTTGACTCTAACCAAATGGTAAATACACCCCTTGAAAATAAGGTTTATAGCTTTGTGGTAAGAGATAAAATAACTCTTGGGTGACACAGAATTCCTAGACCATCATTATTTCTTCTCGCTCGACGTGGAGGCATATTTTTGAAAGAGGAGAGCACAACTCAATAGCATAGAGAGATACTTTAAGTATGATAGACTTCTAAAATAAAGAATCACACTTTTTCCCAAAATGTCTTGTAGCCTCTTGCTCATAGATATGGCACGCTACGCACCGATGATCAAGACTCTACTTAACGTGGCTTGTCAGACTCCCTAGGACACCTTAAAACCTTGGCTCTGATACCAAGTTTGTAACGCCTCATAAAATAGGTCCCGAAGTATCACATGGTGCTTGAGGCTATGAGTAGCCCCAAGCTAAGCCTTTGAGCCATTTTCATTCAGTTCAACACAAATCAATGGGGTTTCCATAAATAACCCTCAAATATCAATAGAGTAATCAGCATCCAAGAATAAAAGAATTTCAGAAAGATAACAAAATACAACTTATTAGTCAACTCCCAACATCTATACTTGTTTGACAAGCCTTTAAGAAAATCAATAAAACCAGCGAGCCATTGAGCATGCCCCAACTGACTCATATTCAGTTATCAAATATAAACAATTTCGTGAAACCAACATCAGACATCACGTCCTCAAAACATGAAGACTTACCACGCTAGAGAATGTAGAACAGCGTGCCCAAAGAATCACTGTCGAACCTAGAACTGAGTACCGAAACTTATATTCCGAGAAAATGCAGCCCACATCTAAAGATATGGGTCAGTACCATGGAAAGGAACTGAGTATATGGGGGTATATGCAATTTCATAAACATCATCATCATAAATATTTATAAAAAATATGTAGGATATATGAAAGACTCACATAGCCCGAAGAAAATCATCATAATCATGAGAGGATGAAATAAGTACAATAACACATGTGAGTCATTATATAATTTGTCAATCACTTTTAGTTCATCAAGAATATCAATTCTCATAATGTAAATATCATTTAAATCTTTCAAAAAAATAACTTTCACAATTCCACTTTCAAATCACTTCACCATTCACCATAGACACAGGGAAACACACACACGCTGGGAAATCCTATAACCGACATAAACCATGTGAGCTACATGGAGTCCAACGTACAAACCACGTTAGGGAGAGCCATCCTATCTTTGTCATTAGAGTAGGACTATCGATATCAAATCCACATAAACTAGTGATCACTATATAAATCAGCCTCTAGCTCACTCCTACAAGGGCACGTAGTTCTAGGGAAGTAAGGTCACTTTATACCTCCCACTTGGTGCTAAAGATTTCTCCCGGATTTAGCTTAGATCATTTCAAAGACAATCCACAACAAAATAATTTCAGTAATATATAAATATACATCGAGAGCCATCATGCTTCCCATCTATCAAAATCAACCACATTGTGGATTTCTTTCACACTCGAGCTCAAAACAACTCTATTAAGACCAAAAGGTCAAATCATTCAAAATATCTCAAATATTCAAATATCAACGTGCTTATAACACACACTTTTTCAAAAAAGCACAATTTTCAATGGGAATTCATGCTTTATATCTCCACACATGTAAATTCATCTTTCAAAATCATAAACATCAAGATTTCATAATAATCATCATAAGATATGGGTTCATGCTTCAAATTTGTAAAAATCAAATAAAAATCATGCCTTTGTAAATAAAATTACTTTTGGGCACAAGAACGAAAGAGAGTTCTTGTTGAAAAACCCCCACATACCTTGAATGATGAACTTTAGATCAATACTTATTTTTGAGATGTTAATCGTGCCTGTGAATAATGGTTGTTGGAGTTCTTAACACATACTTTAGGGTTTTCTTTTTAAGGGAATTTGATGAAATATAACATATAATGCTTCTAATAGACTTTAATATAGGGTTTGGACGGATTTTGGGTGAGGGGGAATGACCAAAACGCCCCTAAAAATCAAACAATTCTCAAATCTATCATTTGGTGGACTATTTTGATAGTCTGAAGTAGATCAACCCTAACGTTTTACTCTGATATCCAAATTGGATGAAGCTAATTTCATTAGAAAGAAGACTCTCATATCTTTCCGTTGATATATAGTATCTCACCCAGATCATTGTGTACGAGGAGTTATGATCATTTGAAGTTGACCCAAAAATTTGCTTTTGATAGGCTGAAGTAGATCGACCATAACGTTTTGCTCCAATAAACAAATTAGATGAAACCAATTTCATTGGAAAGAGGACTCACAATAATTTCCGTTGATATATAGTAGATCACCCAGATCATTATGTACAAGGAGTTATGATCAGCTAAAGTTGGAGCAAAAATACGCCAAGCCTCAGTACTTTTTCCTGCATATTTTACTGTTCACTACTATTCACTGTTCGATCGGAATGTTCATAACTCGTCGGTCGGGTGTCCATTTTAGATGATCCATATATAGTTGGAAAGCTTATTCGATACTCTACACAATGGTGGGTCATAATCTAAGACATTCTGCTTGAAAAATTTATAATTCATTCTAGAAGATAGAACCCAACACGTTTACGCACAAAATTTCAATAAAATATTTCCCGGGGTATTACAGTTTGTTGTATAAGTGTGGTTGTATTATTTTTATTGTATTTGTGATTTTTTTGATATTCGTGGTTATTGTGAGATGAGCCGGTAAAAGACATCAACGTGGGATTGATTGATATAAGGTTGGTAGAAACTAGATGTTTGGGATGTTTAATTACATGGACTGAGCTTGTTACCTACAGATCATGGCTAGTGGGTGACCATAATCCTTTAGCACGTGTGTACAAATATTTATGAGTTTGATAGTTTTTTGAGTGGCCAAGTTTGTTTATTATTTTATTTACATTTTATTCCTTGAGTGAACCGAGTTTGTCTATTGACTTATTTATATTTGGGTCCTTGAGAGAAATAGTGGATATTATTGGTGTTGTATTGTATTCTTGTGTGGTTCGGGATATTTTCATAATTGGAAGGTATGATTTCTATTGATGCCTATTAAAGAACAATTGTGGCAAGGTGAAACGTATTGTCGTTAGTCATGAACTATTGACTTGGTCTGTTATTGTTAGTCGTGTTCTTGACTTAAGGAATTGTCTTTCATAACTTATAATTATCTGATTATTAAATTTTTTCATTGGTCAGAATGTTGTCTTTGGTTGATTTCTATATTGAATTGTACCTGTTTGTCTTGTTGGTGTTGATGGAACTAAAGTAAATTAAATGTGTTGTTGACTTGTTAATAGATGGCTATGCATTTCTATAATGCATAAGTGCCTCTACAGATAGGTATTTCCAAAAAAACATAATAATTGTTGAGGTCATTAAATAGGTACTAAGGGGGA
>NW_025842047.1:0-3473 GCF_002878395.1 Capsicum annuum
CATTCACTCTTTATTTCACCATTATCCTATTCTTTATGTTGTTGTAACTCAGGTAACTCTTTCAACCTAAAAGCCATTGATATTCCATCTTTACTATCCTGTTTACTTTTTCCTATTCATCGCATGGAAGATTTCCTCTCCTATAAATAGAGGTGATGTTGCATAATTTTTATATACAACATTATAGGGAGTTCACAAAACTTAGAAAAAAAGAGAGTTAATTAATTGAAGGGAGGTGTTCTTTTTGTGGAGGTTTGAACTCAACTCTTGTTCAGAGTTGTTGAGTTATTGTGAGAAGATTGTTGTGTCCTGCAGGGGACAAGTCAAGAAGATTACTGCTGGACCGGTGAAACATTTGCTGCAGTAAGTTTGAATCTCTTTAAAGAGACCGAGATATCCGCACCTCAGCCGAAGAAAAAGAAGAAGATAGTCTTTTATATTTTCTTCTCTTGTAATTTTCAGTTGTATTTTTATTGTAATTTCACCAACAATTTTAAGGATATTCAATAGCAATAACTGAAAAATCCGTGGATGTCAAGATGGGAGATCTTAACAAGACATTCCGGTTCAACGGTACTCACTTTAAGAGGTGGAAGAGTAAAGTTCTTTTCTACTTAAGTTTTCTCAACGTTTCTTATGTGTTAACTGCGCATAACCCAAATAAAGTAGATAACTCTTCCATGACCGATGAAGAACTCATTTCTCTCCAAGAGAAAGTGGAAAAATATGATGGTGAACCCTACAAGTGTCAGTATTTTCTTCTTAATTGTCTATCTAATAATTTTTATAATTATTATGATAATACTTACTCTAGTACAAAGAAAATTTGAAAAGCCTTGCAGAGTAAGTATGACACTGAGGAGGTGGGACCGAAAAAATAAGTAGCTAGCAAATTTTTTCGTTTTCAAATGGTTGACAACAAATCAGTGGAAGACCAAGCTCAAGATTTCATAATGATTGTTGGCGAGCTCAGGTCCGAGGAAGTCAAAATTGGAGATAACCTTATTGTTTGTGGCATAATTGATAAACTTTCACCTTCGTGGAAGGGATTTCAAAAAACTATGCGTCACAAGCAGAAGGAAACTTCTCTTGAGACTTTGATAATGAGAATCCGCATGGAAGAAGAAGCAAGGGGCCAAGATGCACTTTTCCAAACAAAAGAGAACAACATCACACCAAAGGTAAGAACAACATCACACCAAAGGTAAACTTAACTTCTTCCAAAAATGCTATCCCTGAAACTAACAAAAATACTACTTTGAAGCCTAAGAAGAAAAAATTCAAAAAAATGATGGTAGACATCCCAAGGACAATAATGGTGAAAACAACCAAGAAAAACTCAACATGTACAACAAAAAGGACTATGTTTTGTCTGTGGCAAGAGTGGGCATATTGCTCGATTTTGCAAATTTTAAAAACGTGGGCCTACACCTCAGGCAAACATTACCGAAGAACCATTTGTGGCAGTGATAACAGACATTAACATGGTGGAGAATGTTGATCCATGGTGGGCTGACTCTGGTGCAAACTGTCATGTCTGTTATGACAAAGACTATTTTAATAAATATACAAATTTTGAGGAGCCCAAAACCATCATGCTTGGAGATTCACACACAACTCAAGTACTTGGAATGGGAGATGACGAATTGAGTTTTACTTCTGAAAGGGTATTGATATTAAAAAATGTACTTTATACTCCTTCTATGAGAAAAAAAATTTAATGCCTAGTTTTCTTCTTAATAAAGAAGGCTTCAAATAGATTATTGAATATGATCAGTATGTAATTGTTAAGAATAATGTTTTTGTGGGAAAGGGATATCCATGTGATGGTATGTTCAAGTTGAATGTCGAAATGAATAAAACATCTATTTTTGTTTATATGCTTTCTTCTACTAATTTTTTTCATGCTCGTTTGTGTCATATAAATGATCGTTATGTGGGACTCATGAGTAGTTTAGGATTAATTCCAGTGTTCAAAAAGAACTTTGGAAAATGTGAGGCTTGTAGTAAAGCCAAAATCACAAAAAGGCCTCATTTTCAAGTTGAAAGAAAAACTGAATTATTAGAATTAGTTCATAATGGTATTTGTGAACTTGGTGGAATTTTAACTCATGGAGGAAATAGATATTTTATCACTTTTATTGATGATTTTTCTAAGTTTACATATGTTTACTTAATGAAAAATAAAAGTGATGCATTTGAGAATTTTAAGACTTTTCTCCGTGAAGTTGAAAATCAGTTTAACAGAAAAATAAAAAGAATAAGAAGTGATAGAGGCCATGAATATGAGTCACATGAGTTCAATTCTTTTGTTAGATCATTGGGTATAATTCATGAAACTACTACTCCTTATTCTCCTTCATCTAACAGTGTAGCGGAAAGAAAGAATAGATTTTTGGTTGAGTTAACTAATGACATGTTAATCGAGTCTCATGCACCTTTAAGTTTTTGGGGTGAAACTCTTTTAACTGCTTGTTATGTGTTGAATAGTGTGCCTCATAAAAAGACCAAACTAACACCTTTTGAGTTGTGAAAAGGTCATAAGCCAAATTTGGGAAATCTAAGAGTTTGGAGTTGCTTAGCCTATGTAAGGTTAATGGATCCTAAAATCTCTAAATTGGGTAAAAAAAAAATTACTACTTGTTCTTTTCTTGGTTATGCATCAAATAGTACGGCCTATAGATTTTTTAATCTTGAAGAGAGTGTGATAATAGAATCAGGTGATGCTATTTTTCATGAAAATAAATTTCCTTTTGATTCTAAAAATATTGGGGGTCATGGAACTTTGTCACTACCTAGTTCTTCTATTACTACTTTGAAAAATAAAGAAAATGATGATTTTGAGTTAAGAAGAAGTAAACAAGCTAGAGTCAAAAAAGATTTTGATCCTGATTATTGTGTTTTTAACATTGGAGATGACTCTATCACTTTAAAAAAAACTTTGTCTTCAAATGATGCTATTTTCTGAAAAGAGGTTGTAAATGATGAAATGGAATCGCTAATTTCCAATAAAACTCGAAAGCTGATTGATTTAGCACCAGGTTGTAAAACAATTGAATGTAAATGGGTCTTACGTAAAAAAAATTAAAACCGGATGGATCTGTTGCAAAGCTAGGCTAGTGGCTAAAGGTTTTAAACAACTAAAAGGCCTAGAATTTTTTGATACTTTTTCTTCGGTAACTAGAATTACATCCATTAGACTTTTAATTGCTATTGCGGTAATTTTTTATTTATAAATTCATCCAATGGATGTAAAAATTATTTTTTCAAAACAAAGACCTAAATGAGGAGATTTACATGAAACAATTCAAATGTTTTGTTGAACAAGAAAGCAAAGTGTGTAAACTTAATAAATCCCTATATGGATTGAAACAGGTACCAAAGCAATGGCATAAAAAGTTTGATTCCTGCATGATTGATAATGGGTTTAAAACAAATGAGTGTGATAAGTTCATATATCATAAGTCTTGAAA
>NW_025842048.1:0-5666 GCF_002878395.1 Capsicum annuum
CTTGGGGTCCTGAGCAAACAAAAGCGATCGTCAAGGTCAAGTCTTTGAGGGATAATATCTAATTAGAAGTTACATACTTTATTCTATCCTTAGTAACTCTTGGAATTTTATCGCATCAGTTATCACTTTGCAGTTCTATATGAATGATTGTATCATAAACAATTCAAGTGAGTTCTAAATTCTCAGCATGAATCTGCTCCTTATAGTAAGTAAAGTCAAGTCAGCTTAGAAATCAGTTTCATGATAGAGATATAATATTTTAGCTCATCCGTATTCTTCATTAGATTACATGCCATGGCTATGATATTCCATACTTCTAATACTTCAACAAGTTCCTATCCATCGTTCGAGGACGAATGATTCCAAGGGGGAGATAATGTAATACCCCCTCCCTACATTTTTGGGGTAAAATTTGAACCGTCATTCCTACATGTAAAAACTCTAGTCCTATGATTGGTATATTAATATATTTTTCATGACCATTCACTTTATGTATAATTTTTTTTTTGATGCAAATCATGTTCATGGGAAGAACTTAGAGCAAAGTGGAGTTGAGAACACTTTTATCGATTGAGTTCATGTTTTTGATCCTATAAGGGTCAAATTTAAACTAGTACAATTCCAAGAATATAATGATTCAAGTATCCTACTATATATAAAATGAAAGATATGTGAATTTTATTTCCAATACATCAAACTTCATCTTAATAAGACATTGTAGTAGAATGTTATGCTTATTTTACTTCGGAGTGTTTGTCTATCAACAAGGTGACGACTTGAGGTGATAAGCCATCATCTAAGTGATGAGATATCATCTCATCATTAGCCTTAACTAGAATGTGATAAAATTTAGCTACACGGTGATGACCTAAGGTTATAAGCCATCTACTAAGTGACGATCGATCAACCTCATCATTTTTCTTAAGTAGAAAGTATCCAACATCACTTAGAAAAGATGACGACTAGGTTGATAAGCTGTGAACTAGTTGTCAGGCTATAAACTAAGTCAGCAACCTTAACGAGATTACTAGAAAAGGCAACGACTAGGTAGATAAGCCGTCAACTAGTTTACAGGCTATAAACTAAGTCATTATCCTTAATTAGATCATTAAAATAAGGTGACCACTAAGTTGATAAGCCATCAACTAGGTGACAGCTTATCAACAAAGTTGTCAGCATTATCCAGATCATTAAGAGAAGGCGATGACTAAGTTTATAAGGCATCAACTTAGTGTTTGTCTATAAACATGGAGACGACTTAAGGCGATAATCCATCATATAAGTGATAAGCTTTCATCTCATCATCAGCCTTAGCTAGAATGTGACTAAATCTAGCTACACGATGATGACTTAAGGTTATAATCCATCAACTAAGTGGCGATCTACCAACCTCATCATATTCCTTAACTAGAAAGTATCTAACATCACTTAGGAAAGGTAATGACTAGGTTGATAAGCTGTGAACTAGTTGTCTGGCTATCAACTAAGTCGTCATCCTTAACAAGATCATTAGAGAAGGCAATGACTAGGTTGATAAGCCTTCAACTAGTTGACCGGCTATAAACTAAATCATTAGCCTTAATAAGATCATTAAAATAGGGTAACCAATAGGTTGATAAGCTATCCACTCTTTGATAGGATATAAACTAAGTTGTCAGCCTTAGCCAGATCATTAAGAGGAGGTGATTATTAAGTTTATAAGTCATCAACTGGAAATTTCTGTAATTTTTATTTAGTTTCCCTAGGGTTATTCTTATTATTTCCTCACCTCAAACCCTACTCACCATGACTTAAATCATCTAACAAATGATAGTTTCACATTATCACTCAGTTTTCAAGGTTTACTCTCCTCTCTCCTCTTAAGATAAAAGAAATTAGGGTTTCTTTCCAAAGTTCAACTTCCAAGGATCCAAATTCATGTTCTCCTTTAAGAAATCAAGGAATTAGGAAATCAAGAAAGTAAGGTATGTGGGGTGTTCATCCTTGGGTTCCTTTCGCCTATTGATCCCAAAAACCTTCTTATGGTTAATTATGAATTTTACTCAAATTTATAATCAACTTCAATGTAAATTAATGATGAGTGGTAATTCTACCACTCATTCATACATATTATACTCATACACTACCATGTTTTGTATTAGAAAATGAGGAGTTATTCATATTTAAGTGCACTAACACCTACATTTTGCAGGTATGAAGTAAAGAAGGTAAGCATATATGGAATGGAGCAAAAAAGGGAGTAAATAGAAGCAAAAAGAGTGCAACTAGAAACCTAAAGCAGTCAGCCTCCGTTACCACGATAGTGATCCTTAGACCACAGTTGTCGTCATTTCAGGTGGTCAGAAAAACCAAGTAGTGAAACCTAGCTGCGATCGCATAGCCATAGTCGCGGTCAAACACACGCGATCATGGATCAATAGGAACTGGCCCGAGGGAAAAATTGAAAAACATCATGGATGAATCCCAAATTATATATAAGAAAAACCCCTTTTTTCTTTGGGTATTGCTTATCTCATAAGATAGTTTTGAATTCTAAGCTTGAAAACCTAATTGGAAAGTGTGTAATCAACTTTGGAGGATTAAATTTCATATTTTATAGTTAAAGAATGAATGCTATGATTGAACAACATGGTATACTCTCTTTACTTTGTGCATGAGTATTTAAATAATATAGTCTTGGGATTACGTTTTGAACTAGAGTGTGATTGTGTGTTGGTATTGTTGTGTTTACATTGATTTTAGTTGTTGAGTATGGATTTAACCATTACTTGAGATTATGTATTAGAATTTGATGGGTGAAAACTCCAAATATCCAAATGGGTTTGATAGGTGAAAGCTCCAAGCTCTTGAAACATTTTTTCAGCCTTGGCAGAGGGGTTTAGGTGAATATTACGTAAGCCATAACATCCTCGAAAGAGGGTTATCAGGGGAAAAAGCAATGGTGAACAATTAAGTCTATGGTTTATTACCCTTTGGAATCTTAGAAATAAGTGTTTAGGGAGTATAAATCATGTAAAGAGCATCATTCTATAAATAGGGATGCTTGGTTTAGGTTTTGGGTGGCTATATGAGCTCTGCACTTGTTAGGTGTTCGAAAGGGCCAATGGGTGAAATCGTTTGGGTTTAGTCGAAAGATTGTCCCCAATGATCTTCGACCTAGCCTATCCATTAATTAACAACTAAATCCCATGATAAACTAACATTTTCCCACAAAAATTGACAGCACCCATGCACACACACAAGTGTATGTGGACTTATCAAGTAGTAAAGTGGCTTTCCAGAAGCCAAGTAACGATCCCACAAAGACTTGATTGAACAACAATTCTATATTAGTTCACAATTTTTTTTTAGTTGATGCAGTCATAACTGAAAAGAGAGTTTGTAATTTATAACTCAAGAAAAATAGACAATGCATAAAGTAAAGATCTTGAAACAATCAATAGGAGAAAACCCAGGGTTAAAGAACTTTTGAACAATCATACTAGGTTATTGAACTTCATTCGTTAACTTGCCTAGCTTGGTTGTTGATTCGTAGGGTTAGTTTAGTGATTATGGTTTTCCGACCTCTACTCCTTTACCTAAGTTGAACCTTACAACTACATCATTGAGCGGTGATGTAATGGTCCACTTAAATTCTTTATGCTATCATCCTACGTTTGAATCATGTAAGGCATCTAAGTATATCCTTGTCCTAGATACTAATTTAAATTCCTTATTTCATAAAGAAAGACAAACAGTACTTTGTTTATTCTCATGTTCTATATCTATATTCTCTTTCCCGAGATAAAAAGTTACACAATTGATGTATTCTAATGGTCTCGAATCCCTTAAATAGTTATAACAAGAATAAACAAACAATTAATAATGATGAGCAAATCAAATGAACTTAATTCAAAATAATAGTACTCATGTTCTTTGCTTTAACCCAAGAAAAAGAGTTTCCAGCAACTCATAGTGATAATCAATATTCAAATAATTGTATGAATGATTAAAACCATAAATGAAGCTAAATTAAAGAAATAAAAAACAAAAATAAGTTGTGGTAGCCTCCAATGTTGTTCCAATCGATCTAGGGGTTCCAATATGTTTAAAATGTGATCTAACACGTTATATTTATAGTAAAAAAGTCATAACCGAATAGGATTAGGTTTACACATTATTAACCTTCAGATGGACACCTTTTTTCTGCTTTTGGTGCTCACCGTATCGCGGGGTCGAGCCAATTCACAATTGTCAATTTCGAGAATCTCACTGTGATTTCACCGCATCACCACGCCTCCTTAAACTCTGTTAAAATGTAGACACCCTAGTGTGTCACTATTTTTGGACTATTCTGAATCCAGTGGCGTTTTAAACACAACCATTGGACACTCTTGCAGTCCACACACACCCCAGACATTTCAGGGGTCCAAGTTGCATCAATTTTTGTATTGTGCTTTCATTGAGCCATTCCGAGCCTTTTTGGGTTGTTTCCACTTGATTTGAAGATTGTATATCCTCCATATGTAATCATAATCCATTCAAAAAGCATTATATAACATTAAACAGAACAATTTAGAGCTAAAAAAAATACAACATTCTCAAAGGTGAACTAGAAACACGAGCTAAGCATAGGCTAAATTCACATTGAGCTTAATCTTATTGTTTTGACTCTTGTATTGATCCAATTGAAACTTGAACATTATAAATAAGTTTTTTCACGTATAAATATATAATAAAAACACTATTAACTCTTTAAAACACATTAGAACCCAACACAATAGACTAGACAAACACCTAGCACAAGCTAGTTACACTAGTTTTATCGGTTGAACTCTAAATGCTCAAATTGAATCAAAACTCATGTAAAAACACCATTAAACATTTTAAGCACATAATTGGATACATAAGTGTCATTTATATTATTATCAACACATATAGCATAAGAATCATCCTCAGAATAATGCTAAAAAGGCTCAAATAGTAACACTAGAATGCATAAATACACCCAACATCATGCTTCACCTCTAAGGAGACATAAACCCAAGATTAATTCAAACCAAAGATAGAATTCACCACGTACTTGTTGAAGTTTGTGCAAAGAATTTTCAAACAAATCCCCCATTTACTAATGCATGATGTTTCCGCTAGAATTTGGAGTAACTTCATAGTAACTTGAGTACCTATAGGTTGGAAGTCTATAAAATTCACTCCTTGAGATTCAAACCCAATTTAAATTAGGATACTTTACAAAGACTTCCCCATCCCTCAATTATGGGAGTGAGTTGAGCATTTTTAAAATGGCGCCATTGTCGTAGAGTGAAATAAAGATTTCACTTTTGTGGTGCTAATCTTACTTAGGAATAACCAGAGTGGTTAATTTAATCTATTTGTTATTTTTGACTATTTTGTAGGTAATCAAAGTGTGAACAAAGCAATGAGCAATAATGCAAGTAATTTTGGCCCTTTTGATACCCCATTAGACAATGAGGGCCAATTAGATTAGGCTGGGCAAACAAGTGCTATACACATCCCACCAACCAAAGAAAATGGTGTGTTTCATATGACTATAGTTATGCTTCATATGACTAGATTTATGCTTCATATTTTGCAAATGAAAAGATTATATTGGGGTCAACCATATGAGGTCCCAAATATTCATTTAAAGACCTTTGTGGAAGTTTGTG
>NW_025842049.1:0-2444 GCF_002878395.1 Capsicum annuum
AAATTTCGAATTTGATCAAATTTTATAGAACTAACTTTTATATACATATATAGTAGATTTAATATATATTATCTATTTTCATATAATTCAAGATTTTTATATAATATCATATTGTGATTTATTATTAATTGTTATAACCACGCGAAGCGAGATTAATTTACTAGTGATTGTATAATTCTTTCATACTTGATTAGTCTTAATCAATTTTATATGTGTTACAAAAAATCATGGTGATGGTAAGGACACTTAATAGAATTTTCACAAAGCAACAGAATAATAGTGTGACAATTTTGATTGAGAAATTGGTTCTCGCCAATAGTTGATGTTCAAGATAATGATCTTACAGTCTTTGTGAAACACATAACGAAAATTAACAAGTCAATTTAAAAAGTTTTGTGGGTTGGGGGTTTATAAAGTGTGAAGAAGAAATATAGGGCTTTATGGTCTGCACTGCCTAATAATGTTTAAAAGAAATTGTTCGACAAATCTTAACATAAGTTAGGTCTCAAAATGTCAAGATCTTACAAATCCTTAGTTCAAGATTTTATAAATAAGTATATCGACGTGAAGGTTCAGAAGACTGTGTATGTTTATTTGCTTGCGTATGTTTCATTTTGTTTTCATGTGTATTAATCATCTAGCATTATTTCATTATCGTATATGTTTAATTCTAATGTAACGGGTTAATCATAATTTTTTATGAATAAATATTTATGGAATAAAAATTATTATGTTGGAAGTACAGATATATCATGTATTGTTGTTGTACAAATATTACTAATGTCAAAGTCATATTATTATTACTATTACTATTATTATTATTATATTTTTTCATATAATTTATGGAATAAATATTCATGGTATATCCATTATATCGAAAGTACTTTTATTGTTAAAATAATTTATTAAATATAAATATATATTTTCAGTATTACATGGTATAAATTTTTTATATCTAAAATACCATGTATGTTTATGGTATAAATATAATTTATATGGTATAAATATATCATGTATTTTTATGATATAAATATAATTTGTATAATATTTAAACATATCATGAATTTTTATGATATAAATATATCATATATTTTTATGGAGGCATCGTGAAAGCAGACAATAAAAATAAAAAAAATAAAAAATTTTGATAAATATATAAAATGAATGAACAAAGGCTTCCATAAAACTAGGCAATAAATAAGAAATATGAAAATTTAATATATAATTATTTTTCTATATATTAGAATCCATTATAAAAGTAAATATTTTATATGCTATATCTGACAATCAAGTAATACGGCTATGTATATGTAATAATTTTTTAAAATGGCTATTTATATTATTTTTCTTTCTATTTATCAGATCAATTTAGAATGAAAAAAAAAATGATATTGTGCACTATTTATTTGGTTAATATTAATAAAAATGATAGAAATTTTATGTAGTTTAAAGATAAGTTGTGGTATTATATAATTTTTTAATTAAATAAAAGGACAAAATAACCCCAATAGATAAATGGAAAGGACATTTTAGACCCAATAGGTAGACGGAGCATATTTTTACACCATTTCACATTGTAGAAGAACATTTTAGGCCCTTTTCCGTATATTTTATAAACATATTTGATATTTAAATATCTATAATGGTTCAAATAAATTACTTTTTTTTAATTCTAAGTACTTTATTCTATTTTTTAATCATTTTTTGTTTGGCCCATGGCCAGCCCAGCTCATATTGCTCAAGCCCTACGGGCCAACGAGCTTATACGGGTCGGACCAAAAAATGCTATTCTTAAATGAGCTGTAAAAATCCTAATCCAACCCTAACAATTTACTGGCTGAATTGGACCGACCCAACGAACCTGATCCATATTGACGGCTCTAATCAAAACTAAAATATTAAGAACAATTATTGCTTTAGTGCATACTACTCAATTTCAAAATATAAGATCTTTAATATAACATCATGTGGATTTAGAAACAACTACAAATATATCGAGATTTCTCATTTCGAATTTGTAACATATTTTTTCTCTTCAAACATACATAACATATAAAATTGTCCTTGCCAACATGCATGTTCGCACCTCCAATATCATGATCCTATATATGGGTTAAATCTCATAGATAATTATTCAACTTTTACTTTATTACACCAAAATTATTAAATTATTTTAACATAATGTACTATTATTACTTTGTAATGGAATCAAGAGTAGGCAGAATTGCTTGAGTAATAAGATAATATGCCCTCTCAGTTGGATGGACGGAATCCCAAAAATAATTTTTTGATACATTTGGGCAGACATATGATAAAGGATTGCAAGACAATGCAAATTCCAAAAAGGCCGTTCCACAGCAGCCAGTGTTAATATTTTCAAAACCTATTAAAAAAAAGGAAAGAGAATAATAATTTAGTTAATAAATTATGCAGAAAGAAAATAA
>NW_025842050.1:0-1737 GCF_002878395.1 Capsicum annuum
CTAAGTGGAATCAACTCATTCTTCTCATTAGCAACCATAGTCATACCGGCTTTGTTGGGCATACACTATACATGACTTGTCCACTTGCTATCAAAGATTGGTTATACAACCCCTGCATTGAGCCACTTTATAATCTCCTTTTTAACCACTTTTTGCATAGGTGGGTTTAGTCTACGTTGATGCTCAATGGTCGGTCTGCATTCTTCTTCTAGCTAGATCTTGTGAGTGCATATGCCTGGAGGAATTCCAATAATATTTGTAATCGTCCATCCAATAGCCTTTTTATACCTCTCAAGCACAGAGATAAGGGCTTCAACCTGTTGTTCTCCTAAATCTGCTGCAATAATGATCGGCAAGGTGTTATCACTACCAAGAAATGAATACTGCAAATGACCTGACAACTCCTTCAATTCCAATACCGGAGTATCCTTAATAGAAGGTTTGACCGATGGTGTTGGATGATTTTTTAGGTCCAAATCTAGCTTCTTGGGGGCATAAGAGTATGACCCCATTTTTGTCAGTACAGATATGGTCTCCTCATATTCTTTGATACCTTCACTATCGAAATTCATCAACACTAAAGCTAAGGTTTCTACAGCAAATTTTTTCTCAACTGGCACCTCTTTCTCATCTTTATAATATACATCAACAATGGAGAATACACTCATCTCTTTATATACATCAATAATGGAGAATACACTCCTCTCTTTATATTACTTCATTGATTGACAGACTCGAATCGGACTACCTCATCAGTAAGCCTAAAATGTAGATCATTTGCCCTTAAGTCAATCAACATTCTCCCAATTGCAATAAAAGGTCTACCTAAGATTATGGGTACCTCAAAATCCACCTCATAATCTAGGATCATGAAATCCGTAGGGAAGATAAAGCAGGCCACTTTTACTAGCACATTATATAATATCCCAACTGGCCACTTCACCGATCTGTCTACCATTACAAGTCGCATGTTAGTGGGTGTAGGATATCTCAAACCCAACTTCTTATAAACTACCAGTCACATCAAATTAATACTAGCCATAAGATCTCATAAGGCTTTGGAAAAACAAACGATCCGATAGTACAAGGGATGGTGAATGCTCCCAGATCTGCTTTATTCTGCACCAAGGATCTTGTAGAAATAACACTACAATGGTAAAGTTTGTCCACCAGTTCATAGCTCACTATTCTCTTCTTCATCACAAGATCCTTCATGAATTTAGCATAACTAGGAATCTACTCTAGTGCCTTCACCAAAGGCACATTAATCGCCAACTATTTTAACATTTCCATACACTTACTAAACTTTATGTCATCAACCTTTTTCTTTAATCGATTAGGGAATGGAGGAGGTGGTTTTAGAATAGTAGTAACTATTGCTTCTCCCTCATTTCCCTCATCTTTCTATAACTCATTAACCTACTGATGGTTAGATGAACTCTCGGAACCATCTAGTTTCTCAGACTCCACTGGACGATCTTTTTCTGGTTCTACATATGCTTCCACTACATCATCAATCACAGCTTTGTCCATAGACAGGCCTGGTAGTACTTTACCACTACGAGTGATAATTGACATGAAAGATCCATCATTCTGAGGATTTTGCACCGTATAACTCGATGAAGTACCGCTCTTTCTCTGATTAAATGTTTCAGATAACTGGTTCATCTGTTGTTCAAGTTGCTTGATAGAAATCGAATGTGAGTCAACTAACTGACTCATAGATGATAAGTCACT
>NW_025842051.1:0-3149 GCF_002878395.1 Capsicum annuum
TCTGACAAGTCTTGGATCATCTCCATGAGGTGCCTCCTACCACTCTTCATCACCTGCAGATGTCGTCGATATTTTTTAATCACAACAGATATGATATGTTGAACTCAAATTTTCAAAAGTACAGCAGGCTCAGCGATAAGAATCTAAAGGCTAAACGTGACAGATTTAAATCCTGAATCCGGCATTGATCACCTGTAATCTCGATCCAGGAAAAGGATGACCAAAATAGTCATAGTGTGGAGTAGATGCCCTTTGATCCCTCCACAAAGGTGGAGAACAAGGAAAGTTGTCATTTGTGATATCTTCAACACAAGTTTGAAACTCAATACCATCACTCTCTTCTTGTCTTTGTTCAAGTGTTGTTGACTATTTGCTTTGCTGATCTTGTTTCATGGCTATAACTTGTTTGGAGTTCAAGAAACAACATTAATGACTCTATATGTATAAATAGGGTGCAAAAGACTTTTGTCAATGCCATTTTCTACAAGAAAAAATTGTCTCATTGTCCAAATTCTACCACTAGTGACTTAAAAGTATTTCTAGAAGTCAAAAGCACTGTTCTTTTATGGAATGTAATGGCCCTTTTGTGTGTGGGGGGAATTTATTGTTGTGTAGATGAAGGTTCTAAAGACCTTATAGCAATCCAGTACGCCCATGACGGAGTATAGGGAGACAAGGGCAGGTCAAGAGAAGGACAGACAAACTTTTAGGTTGGCAAGCTTCTGAAGAAGGGGCAATAGGTTACATGGTATGTACGCTTTTGGACTCGATGATGATGTAGCCCAAGAGACAAATTTGTGAGGTCTGTTGGGCCAAAGCGGATAATAGGTACCAAGTTGCAACAAATTTGTTTCTCAATTGGTGCAAGGTCTTTTACAACCTAGATTCGTTTAGACAAAAAGTTTAATCACATTCCAATGTCTACATCAAACTATATGAATTTACAATGATGAAGTAAAAATAGCAAGATCAAAATGCATATGAATCAACTATGGATAAATGATAAAAATAAATGTAAAATATGTGTTAGATATTCATTAATTTGGTATAAACACTATAAATCTTTTTTTTTTTTTTAAGTGTCAAGTGTTTGAAGATCAAACTTATGGGTTGAGACATCAAATGCAATTTAAAGGAAGAAAAATAAAGAAACTTTGAGGGAGCAAAATTATAGTAAATGATATTGAAAAGATGACTTGCACTTGACTTAGTTACATCACTTTACAGTTTATAGTTTATAATTCGTGTAACTTTTGACTGATTTGTTAAACACATATTTCTATGTTTTCCGCAAGTCGACGATCTATTGAAAATAGCCTCTCTATTTCCAAGATAGGTAGAGCTAAGATCCATGAAAACCTCTTCTTCATAAGTTAGCTTGTCCACAACTTGGTTAGCTTCTCCAACAAACTTTTAGGTTTTTGCATAAAACCATCTGGATTTCGAACATCATCAAGATTCAAGACTGACCAGACCGTCGATGAACTTGTGAGAGGGTTGGTCCTAGAGATCGACCTGTCGATGAACCAGTTGTGGCAGATATCAAGAAACAATATGGCAAATAATGGTAATTGAGGCACCATAAACATGTTGGATTTAAGAAGCGTAGAATGTACACAATCCTTAAAAAGTAACAAATAGATAGGCACTACCGTAAACTCTACACACTTACAGACCCCTAATGACTACAGAGCTGTATTATAGGTACATGTGAGGTCTAGGAAAAGTAGTTCGTACGCAAATCCGTTATTTCCAATAGAGTATTTATTGGATGATCACTGTAGCTTTCTCAGAGATGGCTTGTCCATGTAGTTGCTGTTGGATTAAGTTGCGTTTTTCTTCATCGAATGAAAGGTTCAATACCGATTTCTGCTCTAAAGAGAAATCATTTTTATATCCAAGGCTGAGAAACACCTTCTCAAGAACTACTGCACATCTTAGAATATAAAGAACAAACTCCATCTCGGTGTCTAATCCATTAAATCCACCGTATGTCACCTGTTTTAGTTCAGTGTCACGTGTAGGAGATGGAGACCACCTTCTTCTTATCTCCCTAGTTATCGGAAGCTTAATCACCTGAAGATCACAACGAGAATGAGATCAACATAGTGCTAAATAATTACAACTACGACTTAGTTGAGCAAAGCTAAACTGAACTAACAATGGACTGTGAGGAATATTACTAATTAATTGGCAGTTCATTGTGTCGTTGATCTCACCAAACTAACAAACAGAAAAAGGTACTTAAGCGTTTGATTCAACGACCAGTAAGGTTGAACATTTCTGTAGTTTATAAAGCATTGTTTTAACATACAATTTGCAGATCTTCGCAATTTATCTTTAAGACTTTTCACGGTACAAACTAAACTGATGAGCCACTTTGTTATCAGATGTCAAGAAAAAATTTACAAAACGATGATTAAAAAAAACTGCACTAACTACAGATTATGATAAAATCAATGCTCTTCCGCAATTGTTTTATGAAAGACCAAATAGATTCTATTTGTGAAGTATGATCCTCTAGGATTTCAAAAATCATCAAAACAAATGGTCTACTGATTGTTACCTCTTAACACAACATGATATTTCTATCAACGTTGCATCAACGTAGCAATTCACTAAAGAGTAAACCTAGAGTTCACCACAAAGCGAATAGATTCTAAGTTTAAAAACACAAGTGCCTTTCTATGAATATAGTTAACTAACAAAGAATATCAAAAATATAAGAATTATGAAAAGAAGAAGATGATGAATATGGATAACTCACCACGAAAGTCAAAGATTGGAGCAGAGGAAAATCACCCAAGAGTCTAGATAGTTCAAATATCTCTACAATCGCATGACTGGTCACAAGTCTCAAGCTTAAGTTCCTAAGATTTCTGAACATCTGCATCTCTGTTGGGTTCTCAAATGAAGGATATATCTAGAGAAAAAAACTCAAGTGATTACGTTCATCAAAATGACGAATATTGAAAACTTTGAGAATAGAAGACAATGTTAAATTAATACCTGATCAGGACTAAATTGGAGGGTTAAAAATTTAACCTGATTAGGTAAATCTCTTGCACAATCACCAAATACGTATGAATATGAATGTTGAAAGTCACGCCAAACCATTACATTTTCCAGCACGGGTACAAATGAGAAAA
>NW_025842052.1:0-1123 GCF_002878395.1 Capsicum annuum
TGTAGTTAGTTCATTATGTGTGGCTGACAGAGATGATATGATGAATAAAGGTAAAATGGCTTCGATGATGATCTCAATGCTGGTGGCATGACTCCTAATGTGGATGAGGAGTACTACTAGCCAGGTTCTTGATCTTGTTATTTGCACTGGGGACAGTGCTTAGCTTAAGTATGGGGTGGTTGGTTACTTTGCTACTTGTTTTGTAATAATATAGTACCTTCTACTTAGTATACTTCTGTGATAGGATTAGTGTTTTGTTTATTTTGTTTCTTGTTAAATGTTTGTTAGATTTAGTCTTAATTAGGTATTTTTCTTGATGATGGATGGATGACAACCTTCTTAAGAGAAAATTAGTCATTTGTTCTTGTAAATGTTCTTGTGGATCACATGGCATTATAGTATGAGTATGCAATGGATCATTTTATTTGAAACACCTAGGCTCTAGTTGTGACTCTTTTTGTAATTGTTGGCTTTATTTGAATTCATTTGATTGTTGGGTCAAGAATCTATAATGCTCCTAACTAAGTAGACCATGTGCCATGAGTGTGTAAGACTATTATAGATTCCATGTTACAACTGATGCTAGAACTTACTTGGTGTGTATGTTAAGTAAAATAAAGATTATGAGTTTAGGAGATGATTTAGGCATTTCTTTAGCAGCCATTTCATACCTCCTTTTGACCTACCTTTATACATTATCTTAGCTAGCCCCATTGATCCTTTATCTTGCCCTTTGTTAGCCTCATTTATAGCCTAATTCTTTCTTTAATAGACTTTAATTTGATCCAAAAGCTCCTAAGCGCTTTAATAAAAAATCAATTTGAGTTAGGAGTTTGACAAATAAGAGGAAAAAGGTGAAATTGATGCCCCAAAGAGTAGTTATTAGCGTGTGCAATTGATGTGGTTGGGAGTAGAAAAATTGTTGAGAAAGTTTTAAATTTTATCCCAGACATGTTACAATGACCTTGTTTTGGCCCTGGTCCTTCTTAGATAATGTGCACCTCAACTAAGACAAATCAGTTAAGTTGAGGATGGCTATCATAGAGGTGCATAATATGAAATGGGTGCAAAAAATTTTTTTGAATGGGTTGCATACTCCCACCATAGTATTATTAATTGAGCT
>NW_025842053.1:0-5895 GCF_002878395.1 Capsicum annuum
AGCATAAACAGTCCAACCAACACAAGCATATCAACTCACCATACCAACATCTAAGGCCCATCCCCAACTAACACAATATCATAAAAATACTATGAACTAGCTCAATCTAACGAAGGGTAAAACCTATCCTACCTCAACACCGAAGAAAGCTCAATGATCTGCTAAATCACGGCTTTTTCCTTTCGATAAGCTTTCGCAAGATGCAAACCTATCAAATTAACATTCTATATATCAACATGGGAATAATGATATCCATATTGTGCTATTGTGTTTCAGGTCTAAAAATCACACGAAAATTCTATGTGGGTCCCAATTATGGAAAATCACGATCCAAAACCCAACCCAACGTTTCCTTATGCTCAAGGACTCTTTATTCTCTAAAATAGGTATAATCCAAGTTAATTTCTTGCTAAAATCAAGCCTCCAAGGTTTTGGGACTTTTGTTCAAGAAATGGAGGATCTTACAATGAAATTAGAGGAATCTTACCTCAAATTTGAAGGGGAATCAAGAAATAAGTGTTAATCATGATTCCCAAATCACCCAATAACATAAATTTATAATTATCTCAATATTTAGGGTTTAGCTCTTAAGAAATTGGATGAAGAATGATAAAAAATAGGTTAAATGGACTATTTATACCCTTTCAAGGTATTCCGGTGTCGCTCTCACCACAAAGGTATCGCAATCGCGATATTTATCCAGTACCATAAAAGTCAAAATCGCAATAATCAATATCGTGATTGTGGTACTTTGACAAGATCATGGGAGTCACGAGTTGCGGTGCACCAGACTTTTTTCCAAGTCCAAAATATATACTTTAATCGGGTGCTCATGATTCATTTGGAACCCCGTATACGCAAAAAAACTACGTAACCATACAAATTCGTGGCATAATTGAAATTTCCATCCAAGGTTGTTTCGATTAAACGTGGGTCTCACACTCAAATTTCCAATTTCTTAACTTTCTGACCAATAGGTCAAAATGAGCTCGAGTGCCTCGGGATTCAAACCAAGAGTCCTCCTAGATAAGATGGATATTCTAAAGTTGTTGGAATAGTCAGAATTTGCATTCAAGTCATTTAACTAAAGTTTTTGCCCAGTGGATAGTTTGAACAATCGAAGACCTTACAATAGAGTAATGGCTCTAAGAAACAAACTAACTATCCGGTAATCTTACTAGAAGATTGAGCAAGTCATAAATACCAAAAAGCTCTAACAATGAAAATAAATAGAAATATGAAAAATGATTTCAAGGGTCATTACAATATCCACTACTAAAGGAACTTTCATCCGCAAATGTTATGGATTAGGACATACTTAAAGTGTTAAATAGGTGAGGATACTACATGTGAATCTCTCTCTCGACCTCCAAAGTGGCCTCATCCACTGAGTGGTTCCTCTACCAAACCTTAACTATACGTATCTCCCTAGTGCATAAATGCCTGACATCACTAGCCAAAATGAGCATCGACTCCCCCATAAAGGTCAATCGTTCATCCATGTGGACTGAGTTCCATAAAAGAACATGAGATCGGATCAGGAATGTATTGATGCAACATAGAAAAATAGAATACTGGATAGTCAACACCAAAATTTGGAGGTAGAGCTAACTCATAAGCCACCTTACCAACCGTGCGAAGAATTTCAAAAGGCCTAATAAATTTGGGACTGAGCTTTCCCTTCCTTATAAACTTCATAACACCTTTCACGAGTAACACATAAAGGAATACTCGGTCACCAACTCAACTCTCAAAGCACAAAACCTACGGTATGCATAGCTCTTTTGCCTACTCTGAGCTTCTCTCAACCTGTCCTAAATCACCCTCACTCTATCCAATGAATCCTAAAGCAAATCAGTACTACGAGGTCGAACCTCAGATATCTCAAACCATCTAATCAAAGAATGACATCTCCTCCCATACAAAGCCTCAAAAGGCATCATATCAATACTCAAATGATAGTTGTTATTATAAATAAACTCTGCCTAGGCTAAGTGCTCCTCCCACTAGCTTCAAAAATCCATGACATATGATTGGAGCATATCCTTGAGCAACTGAATAGTCCACTCAAACTGGCCATCTATCTGCGGATAAAATATTATACTAAGGTCAACTTGGGTACCCAACTCCGCTTGCAAAGTGTAACACCCTGAAAAATCGGTCCCAAAGCGTAACACGGTGCTTGAGGCTACGAGTAGCCCCAAGCTAACTTTTTGAGCTATTTTTATTCAGTTCAACACAAATCAACGGGGTTTCCATAAATAACCCTCAAATATCAACAGAGTAATCATCATCCAAGAATAAAAGAATTTTAGAAAGATAATGAAATACGACTTATTAGTCAACTCCCAACATCTATACTAGTTTAACAAGCCTCTAAGAAAATCAATAAAACCAGCGAGCTATTAAGACATGCCCTAACTGACTCATACTCAGTTATCAAATGTAAATAATTCCGTGAAACCAACATCAAACATCACATCTTCGGAACATGAGGACTCACCACAACAGAAGATGTAGAACAGCGTGCCCGAAGAATCACTGTCGAATCTGGAACTGAGCACCTGAACCTACATTCTAAGAAAATATAGCCCACATCCAACGATGTGGGTCCGTACCATGGAAAGGAACCGAGATATGGGGGTGTATGCAGTTGTATAAACATCATCATCCTAAATATTTATAAGAATTATGCAAGATGTATGAAAGACTCACATAGCCCGAAGAAAATCATCATAATCATGAGAAGATGAAATAAGTACAATAACACATGTGAGTCATCATATAATTTGTCAATCACTTTCAGTTCATCAAGAATATCAATTCTCATAATGTAAATATCATTTAAATCTTTCGAAAGAATAACTTTCATAATTCCACTTTCAAATCACTTCATCATTCACCATGGACACAAGGAAACACACACACTGGGAGATCCTATAACCGACATAAACCATGTGAGCTACATGGAGACCAACGTATAACCAACGTTGGGGAGAGCCATCCTATCCTTGCCTTCGGAGTAGGACTATCGATATCAAATCTACACAAACTAGTGATCACTATATAAATCAGCCTAAGGCTCACTCCTACGGGGGCACGTAGTACTACGGAAGTAAGGTCGCTTTATACCTCCCACTCGATGCTAAAGATTTCTCCCGGACTTAGCTCAGATCATTTCAAAGACAATCTACAACAAAACAATTTTAGTAATATATAAATATACATCGGGAGCCATCATGCTTCCCATCTATCAAAATCAACCACGTTGTGGATTTCTTTCACACTCGAGTTCAAAATAACTCCATTAAGACCAAAAGGTCAAATCATTCAAAATATCTCAAATATTCAACATCAACATGCTTATAACACACACTTTCTCAAAAAAACACAATTTAACACACACTTTCTCAAAAAAAACACAATTTTCATTGGGGATTCACGACCCAAATATCAAAATCATGATAAATATCGTTCAAGATTCATGCTTTATATCTCCACACATGTAAATTCATCTTTCAAAATCATAAACATCAAGATTTCATAATAATCATCATAAGATATGGGTTCATGCTTCAAATTCGTAAAAATCAAACAAAAATCATGCCTTTGTAAAGAAAATTACTTTTGGGCACAAGAACGAAAGAGAATTCTTGTTGAAAAACCCCACATACCTTGAATGATGAACTTTAGATCGATACTCGTTTTTGAGATGTTAATCGTGCCTTTGAATGATGGTTCTTGGAGTTCTTGAACTAGGAACTTGGAATCTTGAATAAATTTGCAGAATTAATGGTAACTTTGGAGGTTCTTGAAGTTGAATGTAGGAGCTTAGGGTTTTCTTTTTGAGGGAATTTGATGAAATATAACATATAATACTTCTAATAGGCTTTAATATAGGGTTTGGATGGATTTTGGGTGAGGGAGACTGACCAAAACGCCCCTAAAAATCAAATAATTCTCGAATTTGTCCTTTGGTGGACTGTTTTGATAGTCTGCAGTAGATCAACCATAACATTTTACTTCGATTTCTAAATTGGATGAAACGAATTTCATTAGGAAGAGGACTCTCATATCTTTCCATTTATATATAGTATCTCTCTCAAATTATTATGTACGAAGAGTTATGATCATTTAAAGTTGACCCAAAAATTCGCTTTTTATAGGCTGAATAGATCGACCATTACTTTTTGCTCCGATAGACAAATTGGATGAAACCAATTTCATTGGAAAGAGGACTCACAGAGCTTTTCGTTGATATATAGTAGATCACCCAGATCATTATGTACAAGGAGTTATGATCGTTTAAAGTTGGAGAAAAAATACGCCAGGCCTCAGCACTTTTTCCTGCATGTTTTACTGTTCACTACTATTCACAATTCGATCGGAATGTTCATAACTCGTCGCTTGGGTGTCCGTTTTGGATGATCCACATATTGTTAGAAATCTTATTTGATAATCTACGTAATGGTGGGTCATAATCTAAGACATTCTGTATGAAAAATTTATAATTCATTCTAGGAGATAGAACCCAACACGTTTACGCATAAAATTTCAACGAAAAATTTCCCTGGGTATTACATCATCCCCCCTTGGAAACATTCGTCCTCGAATGACGCTTGACATTGAACGATTAGATAGAGAATAGAGCATACAGATGAAACCATTTGTTAGACTCATCACCACATTGTTTCTCACTTCGAATGCAACATAGAATGCATAAATTCAAGAAACTACAACTGAACACATAATAAATGACAGCTGAACTGCTGCAACTTTTATCAAAAGTGCATGATTTAGGAAAAAATGGTACCTTCGACTTGATTGGAGTTCACGGAAAATAGGTGCGGTACTTGGATCGCATATCCTCAGCTTCCCAAGTTGCACCCTCAACAGATTGGTTTCGCCACAACACCTTGACCAAGGGAACTTCTTTGTTCCTTAGTCTTCGGACACTGAAATCAAGAATCTCAACAGAAATCTCATCAAAAGAAAGATTTTCTTGAATGTCAGCACTCACAGAGGAATCCACTACCACAGCATTGCTAATATGCTTTCTAAGCATGGAGACATGGAATATTGGATGAATAGAGGACAACTCATAAGGCAACTCGAACTCATAAGCTACCTAACCAACACGGCTAAGAATTTTGTAAGGACCAACATAATGGGGACTAAGCTTCCCCTTCTTTCCGAATCTCTTCACCCCCCTCATGGGTAAAATTTTCAGATACACTAGGTCACCAACTTCAAACTCAAGGTCTCTCCTTCTAACATCCGCATATGACTTCTGACGACTCTGCACAGTTTTCAACCTTTTCCTAATCAACTTAACTTTTTTCATAGCCTCAAATACCGAATCAGGACCACTCACAGCCGCTTCACCCACCTCGAACCAACCTATGGGTAATCTATACTTCCTCTCATATAAGGCTTCAAAAGGATCCATGTCAATACTAGAGTGAAAACTGTTATTGTAAGCAAACTCTATCAACGGTAAGTGATCATCCCAACTTTCCTTAAAGTCAAGTGGACAAGCTCTCAACATATCCTCTAAGGTCTGGATGGTCCGCTCAGCCTGACCATCGGTCTATGGATAAAAAGCAGAACTCAAAAGCACTTGGGTACCAAGACCCTTCTGAAAAGCTTTCCAAAATTGCGAAGTCAACTGAGTACCCCTATCTGAAATGATAGACAAGGGAACTCCATGCAGTCTGACTAGCTCTCATATATACAATATAGCGTAATCCTCAGCAGTATATGAAGTATAAACAGGCAAGAAATAAGCAGACTTATTCAACCTATCAACCACAACCCAAATGGAATCATGATGGCGTCGGGAAGGAGGTAAACCAATCACGAAGTCCATATTTATCTCTTCCTACTTCCAGGTGG
>NW_025842054.1:0-7134 GCF_002878395.1 Capsicum annuum
AGGCTGGTTGAAAAAATTTGGGTTCAACACCTTGGGTTATGGAAAATCGATTGAGAAATTGTAGGGAGATTGGAAATTCTGAGGTTCAAAAGTGGGGGAGTCATTTTTAGTTCAAAGATCTCTAAGAAAATTTGGGTGTTCAGAAAAACTGAGAGTTGAAGGGTACAAAATTTTTTTTCTTTTTTTGTTCAGAAAGATTGATTCGAAAGAAGCTGCTATGAGGTTTTTATTTTCTCGGTGGTGTTCGGAATCCTATCATCAGCTCGTTCTCCTATTTTTCTACCCCGAAGAAGGTAAACCTACTCTCATCCCTTTTAACTTATCGTTTTCTTCTTCATCCTTGTTTCTCTGTAATAATGTTGGTTCGTTGGAGTGATGGATATGAGGTCTATTTTGGAGGCTGTGTTGTTGTTTTAATGATGACCGTAGTATTTGTTGTGAAGGTTGTATAGTCCGTTTGAATGGTGGGAAAGTCTGTTGTATGGTTATTTTTCTTAAGTGTTGAATTCTCTGTTCATGGTTTCATCTTTGTTGATTCTAACTCACTTGTCTAATTTTATTTGCAAACATGAAGTTTTAAAACTTATAGGGGCATATTTAGGAAAGTGGCACCCCTTTCTTTGTTCCCGTGTTCAATAATGCAGAAAGCTTTTTTTTAGGAATTATGTTATATCTATGTTTTTACCTATTCTTGGTATCTTTTTGGTCTGCTTGTGATTTTCTCTCGTTAATTTTGAGCTTTCCCCTGATTTTTGTTCGTTATAGCAAATAAGAACCCCTCTATGGATCTCCAGTTATCTTCCAGCTTGTGGTTTAAAGATGAGTAGGAAAAGGGAAGAAGATGCACCACATAATATGTCTGGGATCCTTTATGAATTTGTTGTTGATAACTCGATTTTGACCAGAAACCATGTTTTTATATAGTTTATGTCCAGTCCAGATTGGTCAGTTTGTTTTCTGCGTCGTCTCTTTCTGGTTTTCTAATTTCTGTTCTTTGCTTTCCTGGATATTTGGATCCTTTGCCTAAAGGTACTAAAATCAGCTTTTAGGATGGTATAACACACTGAAATTCTTTCATTTTTTCTTAAAACTGCATACGTAATTACAGTGGCTGGTTTTTCTTGTTGGGGTTTTGGTTTATTCTTATTGTTGAATTCTAGATTAGGATGCAGAAAGAATTATTTCTCCTCACCTATATTATTGTCCTTCTATGTAATTACGATGTGTTGATGTCAACTGGATTGATCACCTTTGGGTTGTCTGGAGTAACTCGTCAAAGAGCGCAATGTTTGTTTCTTTGTTTCCTTGGTCTACTTGTGAATTGAGCTAAGAAATTTGTTCTCCTCCTTATCCAAATTTGTTATCCTCCCTATCCGATTTGAGCTATCATTAGCCTCGTTTATAAATTTGTTTCGTCTTTTTGATTCGGCGTACGTTCAATCCATGAAAATGTTGTTGGATTTCTAGCTTCCAAAGAATAGTGAACTAGATAAGCCATAGATTTGATTCAATTTAGGATTACTCAATGATCTCTTGACTTTTGATTCAATATAATCTGTCAAGGAAAGGAAGAAGTTAGTTCAAAGCTATGATCGTTTGTTTTAAGAGCTAAATCTGAAAGTTTCTACCTTTACTGTATGCCAATGCTTTATTAAAGGGATTCTCTAAAGTGTGCATTTAGCTTTAGTTTCTTTTAGAGCAGACTATGTTCTTAGGATGTGATTTGAGTTAGTTTCCTTTTGCTTAATCAACAATGCCTGAGTGTCCATATAATGGTGACTTTGCCTGGATCTTTCATTTGGCTTGGCAGGATATATTTCGAACACTAAGGATATATTTTTGAAAGAAAATGTGTAATATTTCCACTACGAGATCCTTGCGATATGTTTCATTTCTTCTTGAATAATATTAATAGATCCGGTCATGTGTTGCTTTTACTTGAGTTTAAGGGGCTTTATTAATCCTTCTTCTTTGTTCTTTTGCATGAACCTCTCATGTTTGAGTCCAATGGACTTAATTTCTATGTGCATTTCCCTCATGGGCCATTGAGGCTCACCACTACTATTGAGTCCACTTCGAATGAAGGCCTACATATCAACCTTATGGTCTATTTGATGCAAGGAGTTGAAGGAAGAAGCACGGGTTAAAGACCCACATTGGGAGTGCCAAAGAGACATAAGAGTCTTACTTTCTTATTCATTCATTGTCGTCTTTTGTTATTATTTATTCATTCTTTTTCATTATTCATGTATTTTGGGCCTCGAAGCCAGAGTTGTACTTAATACAGGTGAAGCAAAGACTCGATCCAAAGGCTCACGAACATAGAATTAGGACAGGTGAAAATGGGTTAAAAACCCAACTAGTCTAGGACAGGGTTGACAGTTTGGGCTTAAAAGCCTAAATCACTACTTTTCCCCTTTTCCCTTCTCCCTCTTCCTTTTTTTTTGCGTGTTCTCTCACTAACCTAATTAAATCCCTAACTAAGTCACTAAAAGATGATTTTGCAAAAAACTTTTACCAAAATCAATTAATTTTCAAACAAAAATTGATTTTCTTAGTTAGTCAAAAGACGATTTTCAAATAGTACGGATAACCGCAAGTTAGCGTACATTTTAGGTGCCTAACACCTTCCTAAAACAATAATAGGAACCTCTTATCTAGAATCTCTTAACTTAAATGATTTTTCTATTTTAGATCGTTTAAAGTATTTTATAAAGGTTTTTTAATTACTTTTCAAAATTGAGTGGAGACTCCTCTTAAAAAGTCAAAATTTCTCCGCAAAACAATCTTCATAAAAATCATAGGTACTTTGTCACATTTCAAACCACATTTTTTCGAATGAGATGTATCATGGACCTCAACCATACACATTCTCGGATAGCTTTATGAATAGTTATTATCACAGCATGGTTCATTGAAGTGGCTGGATAGACTGCTTTATATATCTCCAAGATATGGAGGTGTCCCCACATATGAACACATTGCATGTCTGAGATCAAGATTTATATGGGTTAAATAAATACCCAACATCAGCATAATCAACAAAATCCAGATTAAAATCTTGTAACGCCTCGAATCTGGTACGCAGAATGCTACACGGTGCTCATGACCCCGAAGGAGCATAAGCTAACCCATGACTGATATCTGTAACTGAGCACTGAATAATATACTGTAAATATGCAGAACATAAGCTGTAAGGACATAAGGTTCAAAACTAAACTAATATTGAAAATAAAACAATGTCTGAAATGGGGTATAACAATACCTAAAACTGAAATAAACTGTCTGAAATATGCTGTAGTTTGAAAGCCTCTAAACTGTCTGAAATCTATGGAGTTGATGG
Organism: Capsicum annuum; assembly: GCF_002878395.1. NCBI lineage: Eukaryota > Viridiplantae > Streptophyta > Magnoliopsida > Solanales > Solanaceae > Capsicum > Capsicum annuum. The sequence goes on from NW_025842054.1 coordinate 3,344, forward strand.
GACATGTCCCCAACTAACTCTGGACTACTAAAATTATAAAGTTAATAAAATAATCATGCTATCCTCGAATGATGAGGACTTACTGCTAGTCTGACTGCTGAATGTCTGATATACTAAGGATGCTCAAGAGCTCGTGCTTCTAAACCTATGGTATAAAAGACCATAGCACAAATGCGTCAGTACGATTGAATGTACTGGTATGTAAGTAAGGTAGGCAGAATGTAAAGGGTTCATATGCATGAAAAATACTAATTGACTATATACATAAACGTGAGAATACATGCATGAATACGTAACTGTAACTGAGGTCATGATAGGACTGAATACTAAGTTCTGACTACTGAGTCTACTGACCACATGGATTTACAGATATCTGAGTTTACTATTAACTAATACCTGAAGGACTGTTTTTGACAGTCCTGATTATAAATAAATGATCTAAGTATTATACAAAGCTGGATAACTGTATCTAACAGTCCTGAAATATGATGGAACTAGCTGAGTTCCGTACTGAGCTGAATGACTGTGTCTGACAGTCCTGATTTCTATAGAACTGGACTGAGTTCTATTCTGAAGACTGAATCTAAAACTGAAACTATGGGAGGTAATCATCTAACCGACATGCCCCAAATAAAGTAATATAACTGAGTTGGGGTCCAATCTGTAACCCTAATTGGAGAGGTGTCAATACCGTGCCACTGGTAAGGACAAGTTGAGAGTGATCCCTCTTATAAAAGGTACTCAAAGGAGAATGGTAGGACCCTCATATAACAGGTTATCATTTACCCTCAAAATAGCAGGTTTGCTATCTCAACCTACACTGGCTACGTAGTTCTAGAGGATAAGGACTGTTTTTAAGAATCACACCCTCTAATAACAGGTGAGTTTCCATCCTTGGGCTCACTCGATGCTGAATCCTACTCCTATCTGAATAGGCACTGAACATGATTAACTGAACTAAACTGTTACTGATTTTACTGATTAACTAGATTGAACTGAGTTCACTGGATTTCCATTGACTAATGAAATACTACTGAATTATGTTAAATGACAGAATACTATTGAGTTCTGCTAGCTGACTGAGTTTACTAAGGTCTGAACTAAATACTACTGAGACATGATGACCAATTGAGACCACTGAGATTTCTGAGATTACTGAATAGGACTAGACTGATACTGAGTTTACTGAGTTTTCCTAAGTCACATGACTGACTGAATTCTATTGATCATGGCTTGACTAAGGGTATCGTGAAAATATAAGACTGGCTCTAGGCACACAGCTAAACATGGAACCGAATAGTAAGTTTGTAACTGAAACCTGATCATGAAACTGAATGAGTTCAAGGAAGGCTGTTACCTTAAACTGAAAAAAAAAAAATATGTTGGTGAGTTTGAGATTAATTACTAAGTACACATGAGTGGAAACATGAGAACCTAACTGAGTTTGGAACGTGACATCTGAGCTAAATATCGTGATCTGAACTGAGCACCTTAAATACGTGGCTTTTGGCTGAGATTGAAGCTAGAGGGTCAACCTATGGGTACCCACTACTCCGAACTAGATTCATTATGTAAAGGGGAAAAATGGAGTGTTTAGGTCATGAAAGTTTGGGAGTTATAGTGTATCTCTCCCTTGGGACACTATGTCCCTCGAAGAATGCTAACTTGATTGAGATGTTGAGGAAAACTGACGCGATGCATAAGGCACCTACGAACTGAATCGTGACTGTATATCTTAGATCGAATATTGAGACATAAAACATAGACTGAGCTGCACATGCAACTATATGATTGGTCCATCTTAGAATGGTCACATTCATGAGACTTCGAATAGTGTGACTAGATGGACAGAATAGGAAAAGATATGAACTTGTCTGTCTAACTGCTGGACTGAGGTACTGGCTGTTCAGACTAATTTCTACTGACTGACTCATCTGGTCTACTGACTGACCGATGGTTGAGTATTGGGCATGTAAGACTAAACGGTACTTAGTCTGGATAGATGGACTTAAACTGCAGACTATTATGCATAGAAGGTAAGGACTGATTGGGTAAGATGAGGTAACTAAGCATGAGTAAGGAAAAGATTTATTACCTTAGGAATGGAATGTAAGACCAGGCGTCTAACATGATTGGGAAACATTTTGTAAACTAAGGTACCGAAATACTAATAATTGAGTAACTAATGGATATAGGCTATGGTCGAGTAATCCTGAAAGTGAACTGAGTTTCTGATCTAGATGGACTAGGACTGGGATTGAGATTGTAGCTAAGACTGTAATTGAGATTGTAACCGTAACTAAGACTATAACTGGGATTGAATGATGGTTTTTTGATAATTGAGGGTTAGACTGATACGGACGTACTGAATTCTGTTGGTTAAGTAACTGATAGCTGAAAGCCATGGTTCTATAGGACTATCTGAATCCTTTATTGGATACTGACTACTGAATAACGCTATAATTGAGGACTTAGGGATGGAATATCAACATCACGGATTCACCGAGGTATCCAAACTGAGAGTATACATGACATAATCTGAGTTTAGCTGATCACTAGAAGTGGAGCATGAGTCATGTGGGCTGAACATACTGTAAGACAGAACATGAGTGCATGAGTCATGAGCTGCATGACCTGGGTCTGATGTTTCTATACTCATGGGACATGATTCATAATATTGAGTGAACTAGAACTCGTTATCCTAGGAATTAGGAGCGTACATGAGTTTTCACTAACGTGAATGAATATGAGCGATGGTCATAGAGCTGACATGTAGGACATGAATATATTTCATGATACCTGATGGGTTTTGATATTCTGAGATGGTCTGCAGGATCACGCTCACTGTGGGAATAAACAATAATATCATCTATGAATACTCTGACAAACATATCCAGGTACTGGTTGAAAACTCGGTTCATCAAGTCCATGAAGGCTACTGGTGTATGGGTAAGACCAAAGGATATGACTAAGAATTCGAAGTGGTCATACCGAGTTCTGACAACCATCTTCGAAATGTCATATTCTCTGAGTTTGAGCTGCTGATAGCCTGATTAGAGGTCTATCTTAGAGAAATAGCTAGCACCCTGAAGTTAATCAAACAAGTCATCGACTTTGGGAAGTTGATACTTGTTATTGACTGTGACCTTTTTGAGCTGACGATAGTCTATACACATTTTGAGAGGACCATCGTTCTTGTGCATGAATAAGACTGGTGCACCCTATAGGGACACACTGGTTCTGATGAATCCCTTAATTAGGAGATCCTTCAATTGTTCTTTCAATTCTCTGAGTTCTTCTGGTTTCATTCTGTATGGCGGAATAGATATAGGTTGAGTGTCTGGAAGATGGTCTATGCCGAAGTTTATTTCCTTTTCGGGAGGAATTCCTGGAAGTTCTTTGGAAAAATAAAAAAAAAATCTGAATACATTCACTACTGGGATTGATTCTAAACTGGGAGTTTCGGAACTAGAGTCCTTAACTCGAACAAGATGATTCGTGTTCGAAGGTAGGAAACAAGTTGACCTTTGAAAACTGAAGTACTACCTCTCCACTCTAGGACAAGTTCATTCAGAAACTGAAACTGGACAATTTTGTTTCTGCAGTCGACTGTGGCATAGCAGGATTGAAGCCAATCTATGCTGAGAATGACATCAAAATCAATCATCTCTAATTCGACTAAGTCTGCTGAAGTGACTTTCTGAGATACTATAATTGGAAAGTTCCTGTATACCCGTCGGGCTATGATAGTTTTACCCACTAGGGTAGAGACTGTGAAGGGTTTTACTAGA
>NW_025842055.1:0-2287 GCF_002878395.1 Capsicum annuum
TCTGCAACTCTTTCTGCATCTATTCAGACCTGCACATTTCACATATATATACAAACAAGGGTATATATCAGATAAATGCATAAACTCTTATTCACGTGAAGGAATATAAAAATGTCAATTACTAGTTACTACTTTACACCACCACTTCTTCTCAATTTATATGATAATATTTCAGATTTTTTTTCCAAAAAATAAAGATATTTAGGACTTGTGATCTAAAAAGAATTATAAATATGTGTGACCATAAATCATGTTATTAAGAATGAATATAAATTCAGTTGTTTATAAGTATAGAAATATAAAGGGTCTAACTAGTGTACTAAGACGGATTTGGACCAATCCATTAACTTTTGCTTTAATTATTGTTTTTCTCTATTAGAAAATTCATTACATGTGTATAAATATTTAATTGCTACCGTAATTACTGAGGCGATTGCTACGAATTTGATTGCAAAGTCCAGAATTTATCTTTTGACCTGTTAAGACAAAAGAGTAATACAACTTTTTTTTTTTCTTTTCTAAAATCCAGATAAAGGAACTCCCATTTAAAGCTTCCTTTTTCATGTAGAAACTTGTAAAAGAAACTTCCTTTAGACAATAATATTAAGAGCTCGTATGTTTATTCCATGTTTAGTTGGGATAAAATATATGGGATAACTCATCATGGATTGTAATATTACTTTTATCCCACCTTGTGGGTAGGATAACTAATTCTGGAATAGCTAATCCGAGATAATTAATTCTGAAATAACTAGTTTTCCAATCAAACGACCCCGAAGAGATTTACTCCCGACTTGGATTCCAGTTGTTCTTGTTGCGGGATTTCCAATTATGAAATAGAAGACTATGTTTTTGCAAAGAAAACATAATATTATTATATGATTTAGCCAATTGGCCTACATATAATACCTATTATTAAAAAAACATAAAACTATTGGGAGAAATCTCCCCCTAAACCTGACTCTTTGATGACTACATTGTGGATGTTATTGTGTTATGGTATGAGAAGGGGTCTTCTATTTATAGATGTTCCAGGACCTTTCTTCCAAAAAAGAGGTTAGCCAAATATGAAAAACAATTATACTTTCCTTTTAGGAAAATTAAAAGTAATTATGGTTACTTTTATTTTTCTTCCAAAAAAAAGTAAAACTTAATTTTGGTAAGAAAATCAGGGCAAAAAACCTAACAAAGAGTGATATTGTCATCAAAGTATGGAAGCGAGTAGGGAAAAATTGGCAAAAAAGGCACTTTCCAAAACTATTTATCCAAATGCCCACTAAATTTATTTTTGATTTAATTTTTAGGTTTAGGGTGTAAAAAATGGAGGAAAATGAAAAAATGGGGCCCACACATGGGCCAAGGGACCAATTCATCATTTTTATGACTTTACAAATTTAATATAATACGCCTAACACCCTCCACTTATTCCAATAAAAAAATCTCTCTCTTCTTCAATTCTCTCCTAACTCCCGCTTTTGAAACCTTTTGCTCCCAAAAATGTAATTTTCTTTTTTTCTTCTTTTCCAGCTGGTAAGGGCTCGTCGTTGCTCCGCAAGGTTAGTTAAAATCAAGTTTTGATCATTTCTAGATCCATTTAAATGGTTTTCTTTGCTAATCGATTCGTAGTGATGTAGGAATTTTTTTTTTCAAATTTGATTGATCAAGTAGTTAAAAAATGAGAATTTTATAGGTAATGAGTTTGATTTTGAAGCAATGGTTGAGGTTTTATGCGGCCTTTTTAATAGATTTTTTTGTCGATCACGGTGTTGAATTTTGAAATTTTTGTTTAGGTGTTTTGGTTTAGTTGTGATTTTTTTAGCAACGAAGTGTTGAATGGTGGGATAATTGCTATTTGAAGAGTTATTTTGGCATTTCGATCTGAACAGTGACCTATTTCTGTTCGTAGACCCGTGGTCTATGAAATGAGAATGCCCTAGATTGAAATCAATTTTCAGACGTACGAAATTCTTTTAAAACATGATTGCTGAAATAGTGAAAATTGAAATATTAATAGCTAATTGGCTTGATTAGGTGCACTAGTTTGATTTCTAGCTATTTTTCTATTTTGATACTGCATGTTGGATTTTGGTTCAGTTATTGTATGTTTGTGTAGTGAACTGTTTGATGGTGGGGTGTTTCTTAATTTTTTTTTTTTGAGGGGGGGGGGGGGGGTTCATTTGAGCATTGAGTTATTTCTGTTGATAGACTTGTGGTCTATGAACTGAAAATGTAAGATTTGTTCTGCAGGTGTAGATTGTGTTAAAAATGGCTAAAAAAATCATTCTTC
>NW_025842056.1:0-4803 GCF_002878395.1 Capsicum annuum
ATTGAATGGTGCGTATATATGTGTAATTGTGTATATGTGTATATATTTTTAAAATTTTAATGTCGTATATACTATATATATAGTGTATATATATTGTTTAACTTATTTATAATGTATATAGGTGGGTATATATAATATATATTGAGAAAAAGTTTTTTTCATATTTTGATCGAGTTTGACCGGTTTTTTAACCGGGTTTGACCGGGTTGGGTTAAGTGGCCGGGTTAGGATTGTTTTTATAAATTTTACTGTTGATCCCGTTCCAACCCACTTAACCCCAACCCAAACCCGGCCCGACCCACAACCCGATTATTTTTGACGGGCCGGTTCCGAGTTGGCCCGCCCCGGTCCACTTGACAGCCTTACCTTGAAGTGTTATGTTCATATTACAAAGTCAGTATCAAGTTCTGTACTGCTAATGTTCTTGTTATGTTTGCTTATTATCATTCATAATGCGGTGACGGTAAGCCTCGCTTATTATTTATTGTTCAAAGGTTAAAGCTTCCTGTAAAGTTTTTGTGGCTGCTTATCTTTTCGATCTATTATTTGAGTTGCTATTTATTTCATTTATATTTATAACTAAAAATTACACAAATTCACAACTTAAGTTTCACTTATCATAAAAATCTCATCTCTCCAAACATATTACAAAAATCTTATTTTTCTCTAAAAATAGATAAACTGTTATAAACTAATAAAGAATAAAGAAGAAGAGTAGAAAGATAAGAGAGAGTAATTCTTATTTCTTCTCTTGAGGATGAGAGATTATATGATTGTAAATACAATGAACAAAACCTCTCTATTTATAGGAAAAATTTACTCCTAGTCTGAGTAAAAGACGGATGCTTCAAATCCTAATAGATGTCAAAGTAGATTATGATAGATGTTGATAGACATTCACTATAATGTAAATACATTCATAACACTCCCCCTTGAATGTCTAGATAGATAATGTGACTCGTTAAACCTTACTAGAAAAGATCCAGTGGAAAAAAAATCTAGTGAAAGAAAAAGAGTACACATCTCTAATAATACCCATATAGGCTGCCTCATTAAAAACCTTACAAGGAAAATCTGGTGGGACAAAACCTTGAAAGGGAAAAAGAGTACAGCGCGTACTTGCTCCCCCTAATGAGAACATCCTTGAAATTTTTCATCCCGATCTTGTGCAGCATCTTCTTGAAAGTTACAATTGGAGAAGATTTGGTGAATAAATTAATCACATTGTCAGTTGAATAAATCTGTTGCACGTTAATATCATCATTATTTTGTAGCTCATGTATGTAGAAAAGCTTTGGCAAAATGTGCTTCGTTCTATCTCCATTTACGAATCCTCCCTTAAGATGTGCTATGTATGCTGAATTATCTCTATATAAAACTGTGGGTAGATTGTTATAGTTCACACCACATTTTTCTCGAATGAGATGTATCATGGACCTCAACCATACACATTCTCGGCTTGCTTCATGAATAGCTATTATCTTAGCATGATTCGATGAAGTAGCTGCGATAGACTGCTTTGTTTATCTCCAAGATATGACAGTACCACTACATCTGAACACATAGTCTATTTGAGACCGAGCTTTATGCAGGTCAGATAAGTACTCAACATCAGCATGACCAATAAGATCGGGACTGCAATCTTTAGAACAAAACAAGCTCATATGTTTTATCCCATTTTGATGTCTCATAGTAGGAGCAAAAATATACCTTACTAACAAATTGATTGAAAAGGCTATAGGCCATGTAGTATTTGCAAGGTACTTGAGTGCATCAATTGCACTAAGATATGATACTTCATAACCAATCCAATTCGATATATTTCAAATTTCAGCAAATAATCTATTGCTTTGAAAACTCTCCAAGAGTTCTAATGATGTTCAAGCAATAAGCTTATACAATATGAGGATTATAAATAAGTTTCCCAGAAACTTTTATATGCTTCAAGCAGTTTGAATCCTTAAAAGTTTTCACATAAGTTTTGTCAAGTGACAATATTCAACATTTCATGAGTGACATCTTCAAATATCTGGACTGCAAATCAAATAAGTTTTATACTTACTAAGATGATCCTTTTATGTCACTTGATAAATGTTTCTACGACAGCATGTTTAAATAAACGTAGAATTTAGATCCTCATAATCTTTCACAATATTGCGCCAATATTGTGTCAAATATATTGATGATATATCATTTCGTATCGGTTCACAATGCGACATGATATTTTGAGATCTCATCACTTCATTATTTTCAGGCACATGAACCTTATATAAGGTTTCATGAAGTGTTATATCATAGGCTCTTCAAGAGTTCATTGCCTTCTTATTGTAATTATTTGCTCCTTATTTTTTAAGGACTATTTTATTTGGAACCGATTAGTCTACCACGCTTCACGCATGCATAGACTCTGTCCTTTAGAAACACAAAATAAGAGCACTTGCGTTTAATATGAGATGCTTTCGACATTTGACTTGAATTATCTTTTGGATGGGGATATGGTGATAATTCCTAACATATTTCATAGCGCTTATAATCTCCCCCTTATGTTAGGAAAACTAACATATATCCTCTATTTCTTTGAGGAATCCATCGTTGTGTATTATGGTATATTCATTAATCGTATACCACACATCAAAATTATTAGATGGAATAATTAATTCCCGACCTTGAACCAATTGAGAGGGAAGAAATAATCATAATTTATTGGCCTAGTGCATACAAATGCTATTACAATATATCATATTTCAGACCAATACATTAAGTTTTGTTCTCATTAACAATGGTTTAGATATTTATCGAAGACATTCAATGCTAAACCATCATCATCAAGATGAATTATCTTGATTACACAATCTGAAAATTATGCTCAATTTATATTGAACAAGTAACTTTATGAATGTCAAACCTAGGTTGACCATGAATGTACATGTGATCATCTTATTGATGCATCTTTTCAACATATCACATGATAGGTGAACGAGCCCTTATTCACCTTTTATAATTTTCAGATTTGAAGGGATCCAATCCCAATATTAGTTGGTCCAACCAACTTGTCATGAGAACAAACGACATAAACAATTCTTGAAGAATCTTCTAATTCTTCAATACATGCACATCTTCGAGATATCACAATCGTTCATATCAATTTATGAACTTTTATTCTTGTAAACTCCAAGTTTACCATGACATGTACTTTGTCTTTACTAAATTTCAGATTTACTATTACATGAATAAATTTCAAATTTACTACTTCAGAAGAAGATTTCAAAATTATTCAACCTCTTTCGGAGGTGAGTTGTGATCAAGTGCACGTTTGCATTAATAAGTTTCTCATTCTCCATGAATGGAATATAATCGTGCCTTAAGTCTATCAAATTATGATAGATTATAACCTCTTTCAAGATTTTGCTACTTCAGAAGCAAATTGAGGCATACATATAATGTAGAGAATTTTTCTCTAGCATATCTTATAATCATATAAGCGTGTGAAAATATCATCACTTTTGATGATCATTATCATATTGTCCCTCCACGCGTATATTCGTGCGTTCAATCACTTGTCTTCTTTCAGACATATTATGCACTGCTACCACATACACCTCAAGAATGAAGTAAGTTATCATATTTCAGACTTATCATATATTGCTACCACATTCACTTCATGGAATGGAGCATATTCAATGGATCGAATTTCATGACCTTTCATCAAATATCCATTATTTTGCCTTAGCCATCATAATATATCAATATGGTGCATTGAGATTCAAACTCAACGTCTTATCCATATAAAGACGTCTTAGGCATAAATCGATGGGACTTAAACCCAACATATTATCATCTCTTTTGATAATATTGTTCTTGAGGAATAAATTTAAAACATAAATGGTTCCAAATCAATTATTTTTCCTCAAATCCAACAATAATTATATCATTAGTAATAAAATACAAATAACATAAGGAATTAGTAACCTTAATCTTTTAGATTTATAATCTCACCTTGTTTGGTAGAGAGTCTCGTAACTAACAAAAGTTCGATACTCTGAACAATATATATACACAAACTGAATAATACTAAAACTAAATGTTCATGATTGAAAAATTAAGATCCAATCAACATTCTGTTGTATAACAAAAATAGTCATAATTAATTTAATTCTTCCACCGAATTCAGATAAGTGGCCTTTTGAAAAGTAAATCAAATACAGAGAAAGTATAGCTTGTTGAATTATTTTATTATTTTATTTGTGTTTGACCACATGATAAGATAAAGTTAAGAAAGCCACAAACCTTGTTTTAATTTGTTACCTAGAAGTAGGAATGTAAGAAGCCGACACAATTTTATATTATTATCCAATTACTCAACTTATAAACTAATAAAGAATAAAGAAGAAGAATAGAGAGAGTAATTCTTATTTCTTCTCTTGAGGATGAGAGATTATATGATTGTAAATATAATGAACAAAACCCCTTTATTTATAGGGGAAATTTACTCTTAGTCTGAGTAAAAGACGGATGCTTCAAATCCTAATGGATATCAAAGTAGATCTTGATAGACATTCACTATAATGTAAATACATTTATAACATATACATAGCTTTCTATGTATATGCCGGCCCTGTTATATATATATGAATCGGTTTTATTATGTATATGTCGGTCTTGTTATGTATATATCGATCGTGTCATACTTGTTATGTATATGAATCGGCCTTGTTATGTATATATCAGCCTTGTCATATACAAGGGTTTCTATGTTTATGTCAGTCTTGTTATGTATATAAATCGGGAGAGAGAGTAAAGCAA
>NW_025842057.1:0-3827 GCF_002878395.1 Capsicum annuum
TGCATTAGCTGAAGACAGAGCTGGAGCTGATGATTTTTGATGAAATTAAAGATGGTTATGAATCTCTGACATTGACTGAGAAAAATTAAAGCTACCTGTTCTAGCCCTCTTGTTCTCCCTGTCTCTCTCTCCCTAGCTTTTTCCTCTTCAATCTGCTGAGCATAGACTATAAGCCTAGACAGGTCCATCTTATTAATCAACATCAAAGTCCTACACTCCTTAACCATACTATTAGACACCCCAAACATAAATTTTCTTATCCTAGACCTATTTCCAGCTACTACATGAGGAGTATACCTAGCTAACTAATTGAACTTAAGAGAGTAATCCTTTACACTAATGTTGCCCTATTTCAAATTAATGAACTCTAACTCCCTATTTCAAATTAATGAACTCTAACTCCTTAGCGTCTCTAAGCTCTAATAGAAAGAATCTATCTAAGAAGGCAGTAGCAAACTCCTCCAATTCTATAGGTCCTGCATCTGTGCTTCTATCCCTTTTCAACTGTTTAAACCATGTGTGTGCTAAATCGTGTAGCTGGTAAACAGCCAACTCAGCACTCTCACTATAAGTCACCCCCATAAAGTTTGTTACCTTCTGCACCATATCTAGGAATTCCTATAGATCCTCTTTAGACTTGGACCCCAAAAATAAAGAAGGATTCATTCGGGTAAAGTCTTGAATCCTGGATGCGGTAGTATTGGCCACTAGGTTGGCCTAAACAGTAGTTAGCTGAACATTTTAAGATGCCATGGAATGAGCTAGAGTGGTGAATAAAGTTGTGAACTCTACATGGGAAATATGCTCATTCAGGGGATCTCTCTGAACGGGCTGAGGTACTGGCTGGTTCCCATTTCTTCTTCTGTTAGTCTTTCTGGGAGGCATGTTTTGTAAACGAAAAGAAAATTAGATCAGAAGAAGAGTTTAAATTAATCTCACGCTCAATTTCACGATGTGAATACTAAATGAAGGGAAAACTCTTCCTAAAATGTCTCATAGCCTCTTGTCCATAAGTGTGGCACGCTTCACACCCATGCACAAGAATCTACTTGACGCGGATTTTATACTCTCTAGGATACTTTAAAATCCTAGGCTCTGATACTAAGTTTGAAATGCCCTAGGAGTACACCCTGGACGCCACACAATGCCTACAGCCCCGAAAGACCATAAGTTAACCCATGCAGGTACCTGTTGTGAGTACTAAATAACATAGCTAAGCACATGTAAGAAAAAAAAAGATAAAATATCCCATAAGGTTTTAATACATATCAAATATTTATGAATCATAAGTTTGAAAATAGTTGTCTGAAAATAATAATATAAAGACTGTCAATAACAACTGATAACAGAATCAGTGACTGAAAGTGTTCGAAAGCATCTACTAACTGACTGTGGAGTTGATGAGACAAGTCCCGAACTAACTCCAACTGACTACTGAAGTAAACACAATGGTCCTTGGAATATGAAGACTCACCACTGTTGCTGTTGCGGATACGCTTAGAGGTCTAGGTGTGGTCGGGAACCTTAACGTCTGAATCTATGATATGAAATATCTTAGTGTAACAAAACTAGTATATGGTCAGTACTTTGAATATACTGGTATGCTAAATGGGGTTGGGCTATTATGCATGGGTTCATATACATATGCAATAGCTGTCTGTATGAGAAGCATAAGGTACTGAGTAAGAATGCATAGAAAACAATAAAGACTGATAATGTACGACCAAGCATAATATATTTTCTGGCATAATCTGTAAACTAAAAAACTAAATACCAATAAATGGATAACTAATATTTGTATGCTATGGTAAAACAAAACTCAATCTAATTACTGAACTGAATACTGGATAAGACTGTGGGAGATATTATCTAATCGACATGTCCCAATATGAGCTAATGGGGTTCAACCTATGACCCTAGTTGGAAAGGTGTCAATACCGTACCACGGGTACTAACACTGGTTGTATGGATCCACTAATGTGTTGTCCCAAAATACTAAGGGTGTCAAGTCTAAATTAACGAGTGACCCTTAAGAGGTAGTCAAACCTATGTTGATGGGTGACTCCTCGTATCCTACGCTGACTACGTAGTTATGGATTACAACGACTACAACTAATGACTTTTCCTAACTGATGGGGAAGTTGCTATCCCTACATTTGCTCGGTGCTAAATCCTACTCACCACAGAAAGACACTGAATACTGGACTGACTATATGTACCTATTGATAGTAACTGGTTGAACTGATAATGCTCATAGCTATCCTAAAATCATTCTGTAGACACTGAAAACTAGATAAACAACTAAATTTTAAGTATTCAAACCCCCAAGACTCAATAGCAATAATAGTAAGTTCATACTAAAACTTTGAGGACATGACATGTAAGCATTTATTCAAAAACTCATTCTTGTAGGCATTTTATCAAACACTTGCAATTCATGACTTAAGCTAAGCATGGGAAATAGTTTTAAAACTTGTAGTAATAGCATGATTTCAATTCTAAAATCACCAACTAAGGCTTAAATCAGCGAACAACACCATTCAATCGTGTAAGATTTAATAAGAACAATAATTTCATGTAAACATAGTATAGAATTGCAATTCATGGAAATTCATGGCTAAAAATTTTAATAATAATGTAAAAATCATAACTTTAAATTGACTTTGGTTTATTGGACTCCATGGGTGATAAGGTCCTATGGATAAACATTTAACATAACTTAATTAAAGAATTTGTGAAGGTTCTTGGTGGATTTTTTGAGAATTGAACTTGAATTTTGAAAGGCTAGGGTTTGCTCTTAAGAGAGAATTTGTTTCTTAGGGAGAAATTTTGGCTAATGAGGCATATAATGCTCTTTTAGGCTTTAATTCCATGTTTTAGATGGATTTGGGGTGATGGAAAAAAGACCAAACTGCCCCTTGGTGATTTAATCCTACAACTGGAATGCGGATTAGAGCTTTACAGTAATGCGGTGACAGTCTCACCGCTATACCTACTGCAACGCGGTCTAATCACAGTGGGTTACTAGATTTTAATAATTGCTGATCTGGCCTCCACCGCGATACGGTGAGGCCCCTATCGGTATTTCCACCATGACGCCAGTGGAATCACATTGACTTACTGGAAATGACCATTGCCTTTTTGGCCTTAACCGCGACGCGATGGACCTTCCATCGTTATACTCCCCGCGACGCGGTCCAATAGTAGTGAGATGTTGTTTTGGAATTTCAAATATGGTCCAAATATTGTCTGAAAAATCTAAAACTTACTTGAGACTTGCTATCGACCACCCTGATTATGAATTAATCTAGAAATCAACATGCTAAGGTTAGAAAGGTTCGTATTAAATTTATCAAAGTTCAAGAGGCCTTGAAATGACTAAGTCTTAATCACTTAATGAAATCCTCTAAGTCATGAACCCGTTATTCATGTAACGGCAATATGAAACTAGTTAAAATCATACGAAATATTACACAAGAATCTATCCAAGTTAGTGGTGGGTGATGGGGATGCACTGGTTGGGTAGCATATACCAGCAGATGTTGAGCCGCTTCCAGTGAAATTTGAGGAGGAGGAATTATTTTAGTTTGACTTAATGAACGGGTTAGAGAATACAGCTAGACTTTTTGGTGAACTGGGAGTGGTAGGACTCTGTCCATGTTGTAAGTGTGAGAGCTTATTTAACTTTGTAGGGGTAGAGCAGAGGAGTGTAGTATTTGGTTTAGCATTTAATGCAAGAGTAGTTTCAGTGAAAATACAATCATTGTATTTAATAGAGAGTTCAAAGGAATTATTGTAAGGATCTATTATGGGATTATGTTTTACAT
>NW_025842058.1:0-4979 GCF_002878395.1 Capsicum annuum
AATTAAAACTCAATAATAACATGAACTTCAACTTCAATTCACATGAATCATGAAAACTCATAAATGTAAGATCTTTGACTTTAGAAAAGGATTCTTGAACCTCTTGTGTGGAAGGAACCTAAGAATTAACATCTGCATACCTGGAAATCTAGATTCTTGAAGTTCTTGAAGACTCTTGGAAGGATTCTTGAGATTGCTTTTGAAACTTTAGGGCTAGGGTTTTTTATTTTTTTGGGAGAGAATGATTTATTTCTTGTGAGAGGTGAGTAAATAATGAGAAAATAGGTTTTTTAGGGTTTTAATGTCATGTATAGGCAGATTTGGGGCTTTTGGAATTTATCAAACAGCCCCTGAAATTAAATGATGGAACATGAAAATCCCAAATTTACATGTTGGCACGACGTAGTGAAATCACGCCATCTTACTGGATACTGGACAATAGGGAAACTGCTTGATGGCACGATGTAGTGGAAATCGCGTTTCCACCTTGGTTGCGAACTAGAAAGACACCACAACGCGGTGGAATTGTGGAGGCTCATTGGATTTTGATAATTTCCATTTTGGCTGACTCAGCAACGCGCCAAGGTACCAGGTGGTACACTATCTTACTAAAATGGCTCTAACTCTTCGTTCAAGTATTAGATTTGGAAGAATTTAGTATTGACGGAAAGCTTATCTGATTTCCCATGTGATAAAAATTCAAAATCTTAAAAATTTCACATGGAATAAAATGTATTCATCTATGAAGCAAGATCTTTGATGCTCTAAAGACGAATCAAATGAAGATAGAAATATGGGGTATTATAATATCTTCCCTTTGGGAATATTTGTCCTTGGATGAGACTGATTAATCTGAGAATACTAGCAGGCTAAACTTACTTTCTGGACATGAGCATCTGAAACATTACTATATGACCAGAACTACTGATATTCAGAGATTTCATACTAAACACACATATCTGGTGCATGGAATACACGACTGAGGCTCCTCATAAGATGAATTCTCATAACGGACATGCATATTTGATGCATGAATAACTGACTCGTAAATGCACGACCGAAATTACTGATAAGCTGAGCTTCTTCTACTGAACATGCATGTCTAATGCATGAATACTTGAATGAACTAACTTTTAAATGCTTGACTGATTATGTAATGATATTTGATGCTAGCTTTGTGAGAAACATCTGAACATGAAACTGAATGGGTTTAAAGAATTGAAAACATCTGGAAATTATGGGGTATCTCCCCCTTGGGACACTATGTCCCTCTAAGAATGCTTATTTCACCAAAATACTGAGGTGATGCACAGGGTATCTACGAATTGGATTCATAACTAAACCTCAGGAATCTGAAACTAATGCATGACTCATGAACTGAACTTATCTTGCAACTACAATGAATTTTTACCTTGGAATAGTTACATTCCTGATACTTCTAATAGCATGACTAGATAGAAAGATGAGGAAACAAACTATACGAATATGACTATTTGACTGCTAAACTGACTTGTTGGCTTTACTAATTAACTTATCCTGAAAACTTATACTTAACTGAAATACTTCTTCTACACTCTTTCAACTATACTGTCCTCTTTAGCTTCAAGTCATCACCATAAGTCTGTAAACACTTTACTAAACTCTGAACTGAATTACAATCAATCTACTCTAGAGGTTGGGGTATAGTAATACACATGAATGATAAAATCATTCGAAAAGTCCGCACTTGAAAGTATAAAACTCCCTGCTAATACTAGCCCTTGGGCTACAACTCTTAACTTCCTTTATTTTCTGCAATCATCGTCACATATTTACACTCTTTTCAACACACGTTTGCCCCACTATCCACATTATATTTTTATGTTTCTTACTAGACTACTAAGATCACATATCCTAACTCATATCCACACCTTCACGATTAGTTTCAAATTGATAAACTTAAAGTCTTACATGTACTTTTCAAGCCTACTAAGTTACCTTTTGCACAACTATCCCCACGAATATATAATTTGCTCAATCTAGATACGCTATTTATCCCAACTCTACTACTACTAACCTCCTGAGTTCATGCTTCTAACTTTAGGTCATATGCTATCATAGGATGCTGAGAAAGGATTTGGTGGGATACTGCTGAGCCTGTGGGTCATCTCATAATTATCTATAGGGACAGTCTGAGAAAGCCCTATCTCTAAGACTTTGAGCTTCACTATTTCTATTACCTTGGAGATAAGGTAGAGTTGACATGAGTGGAGCATTCTGAGATTCTACATAACTTTCTTAGAGGACCTTTCTATAGAATGATCTGAGACATGAAAGAAGGGAAACTTTTTCCTAAAACATCTCATAGCCTTCTATACATAAATGTGGCACGCAACACATCCATGTACAAGACTCTACTAAATACGGCTTTCAGACTTCCTAGGACACTATTGAACCTTAGGCTCTGATACTAAGTTTATAATGCCCCGAGTCTGGCACCCCAGATACTACATGGTGCTCATGACCCCGAGGGATGACAAGCTAACTCTTTCTGATATCTGTAACTGAGCACTGTATAATATATTGAAATAAATACAAAAAAAATGGTAGAAACTTTCCATAAGGTTCAAATACTCAAAGTACAACTAAAATAAAACTGGATAAAGTCTATCAACATCAAAACTAAAATATCTATCTGAATAACTAGTCTGAAAACCTTGTAGTCTGAAAGCCTCTAAACTGTCTAAATAAGGAGTTGATAGGATATGTTCACAACTAATTACAACTACTGGAATCTTAAAACGAGTAATAAAATGAAATAAGAACCATCCTCCAATGATGAGGACTCACTGCTAGGCCTTCCACTGCTAAGGGTGCTCTAGATCTCGAGCTTCTGAACCTATGGTGTAAAGTAAAACACCATAGCGCAAATGCGTTAGTACTTGGAAATATACTAAGTATGCAAGATGAAGTAAGGTTAAATGCAAGGGCTTATGCATGAACAATTACTTAACTAGATAATCATGAGAGTATTCAATGAGGACATATGCATAATGCACAAATCATAATTGAAATCATCGTGAATTTTGAATACTGAGATTTGGATACTATATTACTGACGTTTGAACTCACTACTAATACTGAGATACTGAATAACTAAATCTTCTAATATTGATAACTGAGTACTGAAGTTGAGATCAGTCCTATCTAGCGGGTGATCTCTGAATCTAATGATAAAGGGGAATGCTAGACTAAAATCTACGATCAGTCCTATATAGCAGGTGATCTTTGTATCTACTGATAATGAGAGTACTTAACAAAATCTAAAATCAGTCCTATCTAGCGGGTGATCTCTATATATACTGATAATGAATATGATTTGACTTAGTCTGAGGTCAATCCTATCTAGCGGGTGATCTTTGTATCTACTGATAATGAGAGTACTTAACAGAATATGAGATTAGTTCTATCTAGTGAATGATCTTTGTATATATTGATAATGAATATAATTTGACTTAGTATGAGATCAGTCCTATATAGCGGGTGATCTTTGTATCTGTTAATAATCATAATGATCGACTGTATCTGATAGTCCTTACTCTGTACTACTAAGCTAAGTTCCTTTACTAAGACTGATTCTGAAACTGAGACTATGGGAAGTAGCCATCTAACTGATATGCCCCTTCTAGCTAAGTTTGGGTCCAATCTGTAACCCCAGTTGGAAGGGTATCAGTACCATTCCATGGGTAAAGACCTCTCTTGTGGAGTTAAGCCTATCCAATGGGTGATCTTTGGAATCAGTCCTATATATATATAATATACTAAAGGGTGATCCCCAAGTATATCAGTCCTATCTAATGGGTGACATCTCATACCTACATTGGCTACGCAATTCTGGAACTTAAGGATTGCTCCTAGGGATCTCAGTCCTCTCTAAAGAGTGAGCCCCCATCCCTAGGTTCGCTAAGTACTAAATCGTACTCCCAACTGAAAGACTCTGAAATGGTTCTTTTTCTTAAACTGTACTAGACTGAGCTGGATATGTTACTGATCAACTAAGTTAAGCTGAGCTCACTTGGTTCCAAATACTGATGAAATACTACTGAATCTCGTTATCTAACTAAATGATACAAGGTTCTGAATTGATTACTTGAATGTTACTGAGGTCTGAACTGAATTCTTGAATACTACTAAGATCTGAGCTGAGTACTGAACTGAAGCCGGAATGCTAATGATACTGAGATTCCCTAGATCCTATAACTGTCTAAGAGTACTGAGTTTTGTAACTGACTGAGTTCTACTAATTATGGCTTGATTTAGAGTATCTTGAAACTGACACTGTCTCTAGACTTATAGCTAATTTGTTCGGGTCTAAATACCCTCAGGACTCGATAACATAAAAGTAAAATATAACCATTCTTGAATAATCATAACCATGGACTTTTATTCAACATGACAATCATTAAAGCATCTCTTCAAGCACTTAAAAATCATAAATATGTGATAATATAGGGAGACATGTTATTATCTCCTACTCCATTCAACAAGGTCTTACAACAAACACTTATCATGCATTGAGAGCACATAATTGAGGGATTTCATGCTAACCTGTCACAATTCATTCACTAAGGCTTTCAACAAACACTTGGCATGCTTGAACTCACACACAATTGGGGATTTCTAGTCAACATGTTATAATGTCTCTAATTCGTTCACATTAGCATTTTATCAAACATATGGGGAACATGCTTTGGTTATTCAATAATTTCTACACTTAATTGACATAAACACATCACATAACAAGCAACTTAAAGAGGGTTTACCATGAAAATCACATGAATATCACATACTAGGATCAACGCTTAAAACTTTGTAACCAAAACATGAATTAAAACTCAATAATAACATGAACTTCAACTTTAATTCGCATGAATCATAAAAACTCATAAATGTAAGATCTTTGAATTTAGAAAAGAATTCTTGAACTTCTTGGGTGGAAG
>NW_025842059.1:0-2016 GCF_002878395.1 Capsicum annuum
GGCTTCGGGTGCCAGTCCGGCCCGATGGGATTTTGGGGCGTGACAAATTCACTCTTGGAATCAAACTCTTATTACTCTAATACCAAAAACAAAAAATCCCAGCTATATAAGCCAGTATAGACCCATTAGCTTGTGTTCAACGGTTTACAAAATTATTGCCAAGATTATAGTTGCAAGAATTAAAAGATACCTGCCTACTATTATTTTCCCTAACCAGTCAACTTTTATTGGCAAATGGCAGATTGTGGAAAATGTGGTTATAGAACATGAGTTCATTCATATGTTGAAGAATAAAAGGCGAGGAAAGGATAAGTATATGGCTCTAAAGTTAGATATGGCCAAAGCGTATGACCGAGTGGAATGGACTTATTTACAAAAACTAATGACAAAAATGGGTTTTCATGAAACTTTTGTTAGTTAGATTATGCAATGTGTTACTACCCCTGCTTATAAATTTAATATTAATGGGGAGGTAGCGGGGGAGGTGACTCCTACAAGGGGCTTAAGACAAGGGGATCCTTTATCTCCATATTTATTTCTTATGTGTGCGGAAGGATTATCTAGAATATTAAACCAAGTGGAAGAGAATGGAGTTATTCATGGGTTAAGTTTGATTAGGAGCGGACCGACGGTTAATCATTTGTTTTTGCTGATAATTCCTTTATATTTTGTAATGCTAATATTCAAAATGCTTCGAATATTTCTAATATTCTTAAAAAATATGAAGTTGCTCGGGTCAAAAGGTAAACCTTTCTAAATCAGCTATTTTCTTTAGTAAAAATACTTCTGAAAGTGAAAAGGGTTAAATTATCGCAGCAATAGGGCAGCTAAGATCTACTGAACTTGGGATGTATTTAGGCTTACCGGCAGTAGTAGGTAAATAAAAAAAATGTTGGATTTTACTAAGGATAGAGTGAAAGCAAAAATCAAAGGTTGGAAACATAATTTCTTGAGCCCTGTGGGTAAGAAAGTAATGCTTAAATCCATTTTATCGGCGATACCATCTTATGCTTTGTCATGTTTTCAATTTCCTGATAATTTGTGTAAAGAGATTACCACTATTTTTTCTAATTTTTGGTGGGGACAAGAAAAGAGTAGGAGAAAAATACATTTTGAAAAATGAAAAAACCTTTGTATTGCTAAATTGTATGGGGTATAGGGTTTAGAGAGTTAAAATCATTCAATCAGGCCCTGTTGGCTAAACTAGCTTGGAGAATCTTAACCCAGGAAGTTTCTCTTATCTCTAGAATTCTTAAAAGTAAGTATTTTCAGAATACTTCCTTCCTCAAAGCTACTTCCTCTTCTACTAGCTCTTGGGTATGCAAAAACATCATTTGGGGAAGAAACCTTTTACAAAAAGGTATTAGTTAGGGGGTGGGATCTGGAGATAGTGTAAAGGTTTGGATTGACCTTTGGATACCCAATGCATGTGGTTTCAAACCTAGGTTTTCTCAATCTCAAATGGATTTAGAATTACAAATGAATGACCTTATTGATCATAGAAACCACGCTTGGAAACTTCAAGAACTTCAGAAGAGATTTGCTATAGAGGATATAAATGACATTTTGTCTATCTCGATCTCTAGTACTGGATCTCCAGATAAAATCATTTGGCATCACACTAAGTCAGGAATCTATGAAGTGAAATCTGGTTATCATTTGGCGAGGAAAATTGATAGAAGCAGTATATCTAATATTGATAGACCTCAATCAAGTCATCAGTCTTTTTCTAAAAAATTCTGGAATTTTTTATGGTATATGAATGTCAAAAATAAGTATAAACACTTCATTCGTAAATGTATCCTGAATGTGCTTCCTATGAATGATATAATTTCTAAAAGGCTAAAAAATAATTGTGATGTCTATAAGAGTTATGGTGAGGAAAGTAAAACTATTGAACATATGCCTTTTAGATGTCGGAAAGCTCAGATGGTTTGGAAAATTTATCCTATTAAATGGCCAAACATCAAAAATATCACAGTATTTGCTAGTTGGTGGAAAGAACTTTTTGATAGT
>NW_025842060.1:0-1133 GCF_002878395.1 Capsicum annuum
ATCTCTTACAATTAAATTATATATATGACAAACACATTTAACATGAAAAATTTCAGGTAACGGCGGAGATAGCTTAGATTTTAACTTTGTTATAGCAATCTTGTTGTTAGAAGCATTATCAAAAGCAATACATAAGATTTTATTTTCAATACCATAAAATTCTGTAACTTTAGCAATCGAATCAGCAATAAAATCTCCAGTATGTTTACGATCTTCATCATATAAAAAAGCAAGAATACATTTTTGCATAACAAAATTACTATCTATCCAGTGACAGGTAATGATTAAATAATCATTTTTATTTACAACATGACCAAGATCAGAAGTTAGGGACATTCTACATTGAATATTTTTTTCAGAATGTTGATAAATAAAAATAATATTGTAAATGAAGTCTAAAAATATCAGCCCTACAAATAGTTCTAGGAATATCATTAAACATAGGATTATAAATTGTTTGAATATAATGAATAAAGACATCAAAAGAAGGAAAACTAAAAGGCAAACAACCCACAAATACCATTTTAGCTATTTCTTCCCGGTCCCTCAATTTATTATACTTCATCATTACCTGACCGGTTGCTGGGTCCATTCTAGTTTACGTTGGCCCACCAACATCCGCACCACTTCATGTAATATTTAACTCTCTTTCATGATTATCACTTATATGTCTCATTAACGTACCTGTACCCCCTTGCTTGCCTCCTTTTTATGCTTATATATTTATTGACAAATATTGTATTGCACCTCAATATCTGATATACGATCAAAAAATTTCCATGCAATACTAGTTGGTTTACGAGCTCTTGGGGCATGAGAGAATGGGGAGAGAGATTAACCGATTCAGATCTAACGTTAGCATTTCCTACTGCGGGTGTCTCACCAATATTTTTATCATATTCGTCTAAATTAACCACATCTACTTCATTTTCTTCTTGTATACCGTAATTTTCCGGAGCTTCTACATAATCCATATCGTGTGCACCTACACCTATATCTTCCTCAAAAGGTTGACTAAGCGGTACCGGAGGCGGAGGCACATGGGTATATCTACTACTTGAAGTACCTCTACCGCTAGTAATTCTCTTTTTACTATCACTACCACTGTCGGGATAAAATTTTTAACACCTTTA
>NW_025842061.1:0-1567 GCF_002878395.1 Capsicum annuum
TTACACGGTGCCTACTATCTCGTGGGACCATAAGCAAACTCATGAGCTGGTATCTTCTGTGAGCACTGAATAATAATACTAAAATTAATCAAGAAAATAGGCTAAAATACTATAAGGTTCAAAACATTTGAAATACTGATAAATATAATTTCTATAAAATTAAATACTATCTGAAAATCTAGTCTAAAAAGCCTCTAACTAAATCTGTCTGAAATTGGTGCGAAAATCCCCTAACTAACTCCATCTACTAAACTAGTACATATACTGAAAATATGAAATAGTATAATGTCCTCGAATGGTGAGAACTCACTGCTAAATCTACTACTGCTGAATGAACCTGAATCTACTATGCATGATTGAGAACCTGAGTGTCCAAACCTATGATATAAAACATCATAGCAAAGAAAAGTATGTGTCAATACGTGGGAATGTACTAATATGATAGATGAGGTAAGGCCGAATGCAAAGGTTCATATTCATTAACAATAACTGACTAAATCATATATAATAACTAAGCATAAGATACATGGATAATATGAACTACGAAAAATACTGAGAATAAAATACTGTGCATTTATATACATGTTGTAATTGAGCTTTTCTAAAGCTAAGTACTGAATTTTAATAATTGAGTAGCTGATATCTAAGTTACTGATAACTGAATTATTGGTTATGAATTAATTGTGTCTGGTAGTCCTAATTTTGTAGAACCAAACTGAGTTCCCTACTGAAGACTAAAACTAAACTAAAACTGTGAGAGGTAATCATCTAACCGATATGCCCCTTTCTGAATTGATTAGAGTCCAACCTGTAACCCCAGCTGGAAGGATGATAATACTGTGCCATGAGTACTAACACTAGAAAACTAAGATGCCAAGCCTAACTGACGGGTGACACCTGGGCAGAGCCAAGCCTAATCTGATGGGTGACCACTGGGAGGTAGTCAAGCCTATTCTGATGGGTGACTCCTCATCCTGTACTGGCTACATAGTTCTAGAGTATAGGTATTGCTAATAACAACTCTTCTAATATGATGGGGAAGTCATTATCCTTGATCTCGCTCGGTTTTGAATCCTACTCCCAATTAAAAGACACTGAACTGAGTATACTGGATTGGACTGGACTGAGATTGAGTTTATTGAGTTTTCGTAAGTTTTGCAATTGACTGAGATCTACTGAGTTCTATAATGCACTAAGAGTACTATTGATTGTGACATGACTAATACTATCATGTCACTGACACTTGCTCTATGTAAACTTCTAAATTGTCGGGTATTAAATACCCCCAGGACTCGATCGTATGAAAAGTAAAGTAAAGCATCATCTTGAATAACATAACAATGTTCACTTGGTCATAATTCATTCATAGAGAAATTTCATCAAACACTTGTTATGCATTAACTTGAACATGGATGGAATCACATAGTAACATGTCATGCCTTCACTACTCAATTCACATAAGCATTTTATCAAACACTTGTAGGGCATAAGCTTGTACATGATTAAGATCTCATAATAACATCTCACGTTTCCTCTTTCTACTTTACATAGGCATTTTAGCAAATAC
>NW_025842062.1:0-1178 GCF_002878395.1 Capsicum annuum
CTTCATAGATAGCAAATTCCTTTCATGCTCGGTCCTCCACTCTTTCTTCTTCTCCTCGTAATGGTTCATCTCGGGATTAGGAAGGGGTTCATAGGTGTCAAGGGATACAATGGCCTGAAGGGGATTTATAAGGGAGGCTTGATTTTGTGGATGGAAGGAATTTATTGGGTAAGTGGGGGGGACATTTTGGAAATTGGGAAGGCTCTACGAACTTTACGATTAGTTTGGTGGAATTTGAGAAGGATTTTGCGGATTTGGAAATGAATTTGGTGGATTTAAAGGTAGGTTTGATGTATTTTGTGGATTTGGGAGTGAATCTTGCGGATTTGGAAATGTGTTTTGAGGATTTGGAAATGGATTCGAAGATAGGTTCTGTGGGGTTACAAACGGATTTTGTGGATGATAGGCGTCTGGGTTATTTTCACGATTAGTATTTTGGACAAATAGAAGAGCGGAGACGGATGATATGTTATTTGGCTGATCCCCGAGAATAGGTCTACTGAGGGAAGGGATTTGGAGTGGAGTCCCGTGTCCCTCTGGAGCGGGGGCATTGATGGTGATGGCCAAGTTAGCCAAATCTCGAGTGCGATTTACTTCTTCCTGAAGCATTTCTAACTTTCTTGCAAGTTCCGCAATCATCTCATTCTGTTCCACTATCATATTGTCCCGAATAGTCAGGGTGCTTTCCTCGTCATTTCCTATCTTTTTTGAATGATGGTCAGCGGATGAGATTTTGTGCTCTTTCGATCGGGTGAAGTGAGGATGTTCTGCCAACTTATATCAACATGGAGTAATTTCTATTATCTGTAAAGTAAAACAACTCAAAGGCAGATGTGTTAGTTTTCGAATGTGATAAGTAATGCAAAATATTTGACAGAAAATAACCATATAGAATTGTTTGATTCATAGACAAATTCATCCATAGCAGTATAGCGGATAAACTTGACTTTGATCCAAACAAACACCACAAGCACACAAAATATTATAATAATGCGTATCCTAACTGGGGTGACCCTTTTTGAGCCAAGGGTTCAGGCCAAACGATTTTTGAAGAAAGTATATGCTTCCCTAAAGTCAATCCATTATCCCCCAACCTATATAGACACGAAACAGGCATAAATGCGTACAAACGATAACAAAAGAGGGATACAATCTTTGGGGAAAAAGGGAAATAACAT
>NW_025842063.1:0-5955 GCF_002878395.1 Capsicum annuum
TTTTTAGGGATTTAGATAAGAATCGGGAAATTATCTTAAAAATAATGGAATCTTACTACAAATTTGAAGGAGAATAGAGTAAATAATCCTTATCCAAGCTACAAAATCTCCCACAACTACTATCTCTAAGATCTCTATTTTTAAGTATTTAAATATATTGGAGATAGATGAGAAATGTTAAAAATGGGCTAAAGGGGAGAGGGGTATTCATACCCTTCCTAAGTACATGTGTAACGCATATGCAATTTGCTAATGAGCACAGACTCCTCCACGAAGGTCAATCGCTCATCCAATTGGACAGAGTCCTATCTAAGCACATGAGGTGGATCAGGAATATACCACTGCAACATGGAAAAATGCAAATCAGATGGACAATAGTGAAATATGGAGGTAAGTCTATCTCATAAGCCACCTCACCCGCTATGTGAAGAATCTCAAAGAGTCTAATATATTTAGGGTTGGTCTTGCCTTTCTCTCGAACCTCATCATACCCTTTATGGGTGATACATGGAGGAATACCCAATCACTAACTCCAAATTTTAAAGCACAAAGTCTACGGTCTGCATAAGCCTTCTACCTACTCTAAGCCAGCCTCAACTTATCCTTAATCACCCTTACTCTATCCAACTACTCCTGAAGTAAGTCAGTTCCCTAGGGTCTATCTCAAAAGTCTCAGACCATCTAATTATATAATGACATTGCCTACCATATAAATCCTCAAAAGGAACTATCTCACAATTTGATTGGTAATTGTTATCATATGTGAATCTGCCAAGTCTAAGTGTTACTCCTGCTATCCTAAAAAATCCATAACAAGCTCGAAGAATATCCTTGATAACCTAAATAGTTTGCTCTGACTAGCCATCGATTTGAGGATAAAAGGTTATACGAAGATCCACTTGAGTACCCAACTCCTTCTGAAAATCTCTCCAAAAGCTAAAAGTGAACACAAAACCCCAGTCAAAAATGATAGATATAGGTACACCATCTAAATGGACTATTTCTCTCACATAGATATGGGATAACCTCTCAGCACTAAAGGACATTTGAATAGGAATGAAATATACCGACTAAGTCAACCAATCCACAATAACCAAAATACCACCAGAACTATAGAAAGTACCTGGCAAGCCATTAACAAAGTCCATGGTAATCTACTTCCACTTCTACTCTGGAATGGCAACCTCTGAATCAATCCACTAGGTTATTTATCTCGACCTTCACCTACTAACAACATAGACAATAACTACAAAGTCTACCAAATCTCTCTTCATTCCACTCCACTAATATTATCTTAAGTCTCTATACTTCTTGGATATACCCGAGTGAAAAAAATACCTAGAGTTATGATCCTAGTGCAAAATTGATAGAATCAAGTCATTAATCCTCAGAACACAAATACAACTATCAAATCTCAAGACACCCCTAAAATCTATGGTAACTTTCTTAGAATTACCCCTCAACACCTGATCACGGATGATGCAAAGCTTCTTATCCTCAAACTAGCGATCTTGAATCTACTCAAATAGTAAAGATATCGCCTCCATACTAGCAAAAATCCTACTAGGGACTAAAATATCAAGTTGCACTATCAAGTTGATTATTGACTGAATGTCCCGTGATAACAACCTCTAAGAAATTGAAATACAAACTAAGCTACCCATACTCACTGCCTTCTGACTCAAGGCGCCTACTACTAGATTCACCATACCTAGATGATACAAGATAAAGATATTATAAATCTTATTAAAATCCATCCATATACGCTATCTAATATTAAGCTCTTTCTGTGTCATAAGGTGCTGAAGACTGCGATGGTCTATGAAAATATTATAATATACACCATAAAGTTAATACCTCTAAATCTTAAGCACGAAAACTACCTCCACCAACTCCAAATCATGAGTGGCGTAGTTGTCCTTGTCCATGTAATATCCTCTAATTAAAGGAAATTTTAGTTTAAATAAAAAGAAAAAAAGGATTAAAGAAGGGAAAATTAGAATGGGCTAAAAGCCCATTGGCACGTCTAAAACAAAAGGGAATTAGGGGATAATAGGTCTCCATCATGAAAGAGCCTCCAACAAAGAGAAAACAAATAAGGACTTTGGGTTATAGAAAATTCAACAATACCTACGTCAAAAAATCAGATATCTTTCTGGAGAAGAAAATGAAAAGGAAGAAGAAAAAAAGGGTTTGACCAAAGGTTTTATTTGGGCTTTAGGTAAATCTGTTTCTACATCCTTATCATAATTTTTAGTGTAATTTATTTTGGGTACTAAAATTTGATTATTAGAGGCAAGAATTATGCACCCTAAGGTATTATTTTGGATATGAAATTTGATGAATTAAATATTATCCTAAAATTCTAGAGTTGGATGATTTGAAGTACTTATGTTTTATCCTAAATAAAGAAACTAACATGAGATTGATATAATGTGATTATAGATTTGAACAAAGAAAGTCATACCAATTGTTCGAGGTGATAAATTTGGTATTCCAACAAGTATACTATGTGTAGTAACCTTCCCATGATTTGTGTTTCTTAACTTTCATATATTATACATGATTTTGATAAAACAATAATTACTAAATGCTTTGAAATTTCATGTGGGGTAAGTATTTTACTTGATATGATGCTGAAATTGGGTATTTGAGATATTCATAAGACATATTTACCGTTACTTGAGATATGATCACTGATGTTATGAAAGTTCTTCACTTACATGGGAAATAAGTATTTTGGAATGTGGTTCAATCAAGTTTATGTGTGTATGTATTGATATGAACTTAAATGCTCTTTACTAATTTTAAAATGCTTTTATATGAGTATTTACTATTTATAAAGAATGTATAAATGAGAGTAGACCTTGATTTGAATTATGTAGCTAAAGGTGGGTTCGTTAGACCTGTTGGACCTTGTATTTACTAATTACTATTACACCCATTTCTAGTTGAAAGGTAGAACTAGTATACTATTACTGATTTACCTCGAGTGGGGACCTATTGATATGATATTGGACTCCTTTACAAGTGGTCCATTTTTATTGGCTATTCTTGATATAGAATTCCATACTGATTACATGATTCATTCTTATAAATCTCATATATATGTATAACTTGATATGATACAATTCTTATTGAGTTTATTATTGAACTATTAGGTCATCTTGCTTACATGAAACAAATGATTACTGTTTTCTAAAATAGCATTTATTTCATGTTATTTTAAGACTTGTTCCCATTAAAATGACTTTAGTTAAGTTTTATTACTCACTTAGCTAGCATCTAACTCCTAGCTAATATTTTTACAAAGAGCGCAAGTAACTGTGAGGATTTCATTGGCTAGAGGATTCGAGTGGCATATTACTGGTGAGCCCCCTATATTTGTTCACGTGGGAAGCAACTTATTTATTTGTTATGCTTTTTTCTTGAAAACTCTTAGAGTTGTTCCATAGTCACTTCTTTAGAGTTTAAGCATTATTTTATTATTTTGGACTTGTGAAGATGAAATTCGTATTGTTATTTGTTGCAATGTTGATAGTTTTTGTACGTTGTTAGTGATGTTGGTAGAGGATCACAATTCACTTAACACTTTAGGATATTTTTTCAAGAAGCATTGGGTACCCAAGTAGATCTTAGTACTGTATTTCATTCACATATAGACAGATAGTTTGAGCGTATTATACAAATTTTGAAGGATATGTTGAGAGAATAAATTCTTGATTTTGGAGGTTGTTGGTACACTTACTTACCCTTAGCTGAATTTGCTTTCAATAAGAGTTTTTAGTCAAGCATTCAGATGGCTCCATATAAAGCCTTGTATGGTAGGCAATGTTGTTATCCTATCAGGTGGTTTGAATTTGGAGAGGCTAAGGTTTTAGGACTAGACTTAGTACAGGAAAATATGGACAAGGTCCAATTGATTAGACAGAGGCTGCTCATAGATCAAAGCAGAAAAAAGTCCTATACAAACAAGAGAATCAGAGATTTGGTGTTCACAGTTAGGGATAAGATTTTTCTATGAGCCTCTCCTTTGAAAGGTGTGATGCAATTCGAGAAAAATAGTAAATTGATCCTAATATATATAGGGCCTTATTGATCATATAGGAGAAGTGGCATATCATTTGGAACTTCCTCTAGAGATATCTTTCATCCATCCAGTGTTCTATGTATCTATGCTAAGGAAGTGTTATTATATTCTTCTCATGTGATGGTAGCACCAATCTTACAGTTGGATGAGAACTTAACCTATTAGGAGGAACAAGTGGCCATTATTTATCGACAAGCAAGGAAGTTGTGGTCAAAACAGTTTCTGTCTGTGAAAGTCATATGGAAGAACCATACCATTTAAGAAGCTACATGGGAGTCAGAAAAGGATATGGGAGTCAACAACAACAACAACAAACCCAGTATATTCCCACATAGTGGGTATGGGGAGGCTAGAATATACGCAATCCATACCACTACCTCTAGGGAGGTAGATAGGTTGTTTCCGATAGACCCCCGGCTCAAGACAAAAGACATTAAATAGAAACATCAAAATCGTAGAACATGATACAAATAAAATAGGTACGACACTCACAATTAGAGAAAAAAAAGAAATGCATACATAAATCAATAACTAAAGCCATAAATAAATAGATAAATACATACATTTTCCAACAAATGACAACAAGTCCACCTACTTACTGACTACTACTCCTCCACACCCTTAGCCCTTAGCCCTCTACTCAAGTACGCTTAATTCTTTCAGTCTACAGATATACACTTATTTTGAATTTCGAGACCAAATTTCATAAGGTAGGAAGAATTTAATATCCCTTAATTAATGAAAATTTGTGTTTTAAAAAAAAAGATTAAAGAAGGGAAAACTGGAATGGGCTAAAAGCCCATTGGCACGTCTAAAATAAAAGGGGATTAGGGGATATTGGGGCTCAATCATGCAACAAGCAACAATAAAGAAAAAACAAATAAGGACTTTGGGTTAGAGAAAACGCAACAGTAGTTGGGTCAAAAAAATCAGATAACCTTCTGGAGAAGAAAATCAAGAAATGCGAAGAAAAAGGGGGGTTTGATCGGGGATTTCTTTTGGGTTTAAGGTAAATCAATTTCTACATCTTTCTTATTGTTTTTAGTCTAGGTAATTTATTTTGGGTTTTGAAATTTAATTATTAGAGACAAGAATTATGCATAGTAAGGTATAATTTTGGGTATGAAATTCAATGAATTGAAAGTTATCTTGAAATTCTATATTTTGATAATTTGAAATAGTTATGTTTTAGCCTAAACACAGAAATTAACACGGGATTTACATGATGTGATTATAGATTTGATCGAATGAATTCATTCCAATCGTTTGAGGTGACAAATTTTATATTTCGATAAGTGTATTGTGAGTAGTAACCTTTCCATGATTTGTGTTTTTTAACTTGCATATTTTAGACATGATTTTAATAAAATAAGAAATAAGAAATTCTTTGAAATTTCACGTGGGGCAAGTCTTTTACTTGATATCATATCGAAATTGGGTGTTTGAGATATTCATAAGGCATATTTACCATTACTTGAGATATGATCACCGATGTGATGAAAGTTCTTCACTTACATGAGAAATAAGTATTTTAACATATGTTTCAATCAATTTTATATGCCTATGTTTTGATATGAACATAAATGCTCTATACCATTTTAAAAATGCTTTCATATGTAGATTTATTATTTACAAAGAAAGTATAAATGGGAGTAGACCTTGATTTGAATTCCATAGCTAACGACGAGTTCGTTAGACCTGGTGCACCTTATATTACTAATTATTGTTACTAACCTCACTAATGGGAGGTAGAACTAGCATACTGTTACTGATTTCCCTCGATTAAGGACCTACTGATATGATATTTAACTTCTTTATAGGGGTCCATTGTTGTTGGCTATTCTTGAAGTAGAATGCCACACTAA
>NW_025842064.1:0-1587 GCF_002878395.1 Capsicum annuum
CACATTTTATCACTTCCATGCACTTATTCATACATATAGATACATCATATGCAAATCAAGATATCAAGGCTCATCATCCTTTTCAAACCTATACGTACATATATAGATATACTTAATTATGAGCACATTAGTCCACAAGAGACCAGGTCATAGCATGCATTCTTAAATCATTCAATCACAAGGGAAAAGGTGGAGCACTCTAGCATTTCACACTTAGGATTAAACCGTTCCCATTAGGCTTAGAGATTTAACCATATACACATATTCTTAGACAAAATACCTCAACCAAGGGTAAACTTACTAAGAAAGGGGACTATATTCCAAAATGAAACTTTAATCACTAGCCATCATATTTTATTGGCTATGAAACTTTAATCACGAGCCATCTAATTCGATTAGCTATGGAACTTTAATCACGAGCCATAATATTTGAATGGCTATCAAAACTTCAATTCTGAGATAGAACATTGATGATGATCCATCATGTTTGATTGGCTAGGTGACTTTAGTCATGAAGTGGAAATTTAATTATGAGCCATCATGTTTTATTAGCTATGGAACTTTAATCACGAGATAGAACTTTAATCACAAACCATCATATTTGATTAGCTATGGAACTTTAATCCGAACATGGAACTTTAATCATGAGCAATCATATTTGATTGGCTTTGTGTAACGCCCCAAACCTGGTGCCCGGAATGCTACACGGTGCTCATGATCCCAAAGGACCACAAGCCAACCCATGACTTATATCTATACCTGTACATAGAAAAATATAACTTGATAATGCAAAAACATGCACTAAAAGACCATAAGGTTCAATACTAAACAAAATCTAAATAATAAAATATCTAAGTGGGGTAATAGAATACCCAAAACAAAACTAAAAGTACTGAAAACTGAAACATAATAGTCTATATCTAGTCTGAAAGCCTCTAATGTCTGAATAATCTAAATAAGGAGTTAATGGGATATATCCCCAACCAACTACAACTAATAAGCTAATCAATAAGATAGTAAAGAAATAATCATGCCCTCGAAGGATAATGACTCACTCCGGACTTTGATTGTTGAAACTGGAATCTACTGTTGATTTGGAACTCATTTCTCTGAACCTATGATGTAACATAAAAAGAAACAACCATAGCACAAACACGTTAGTACAACGGAATGTACTGGGTATACATATGAGGTAGGCTATATGCAAGGGTTCGGATGCATGATTATCGCTAACTGACAGTCTAATATGAATATGAGAATGCATGCATAAATACATAACTGTAATTGAAAATATGATAACATGATTACTGAGTCTGAATACTGATAACCTACATGTTAATAACCAATAACATGAGTAACTGTATCTGACAGTCCTGAATCTGATGGAACTATCTGATTTCCAAACTATATCTAAGTTGACTATTTCTGACAGTCCTAAATTCTGAAGAACTATCTGAGTTCTATTACTAAGACTGATTGACTATATCTGGCAGTCCTAATTCTATAACATGAAACTGTGGGAAGTAATTATCTAACTGGTATGCCCCTGATACACCATTATAGCTGAGTTGGGGTCCAATCTGTAAC
>NW_025842065.1:0-1389 GCF_002878395.1 Capsicum annuum
CCCAACTCAAAGACTAGCTCCTAATTCAGTTTATAACACACTGAAACTAATATTACATCAATAGTTCAAACACAATGAACAACTCTAAAAATCAACGCTAAAATTCTTAGCTCGATTCAATACTTAGGACCAGGTTCTTCAATGTGTTTCTTCAGTGATTGAGTAGCATTTCGTGAAGTCAATCTGTCAATTGTGCTTTTCTGATTTGTAAGTGCATGAATTATTCTGACTGATGCATTAATTATTCTGACTAATGCATCTTCTATTTAAGCATAGCTCTTCAAAGAGTCATTCTTTATTTCAAACTCCTCTTTTAATTAGAACTCTCCTTGCATAGAGTTCTACTTTAAGTGAGACTTTTTCTTTAATTCCAACTCTTGTTTCCTTAGTGTTGTAGTAAAACTCCAACTCTTGTAAATCTGCACATGTTTATTTATCAGAATCTTTCTCCTCCCACACATAGGACTCTTCAAGATATACTTAGAAGTGAAACTCCTTCTTCACGTAGGACTCTTTTTTCAACTCAAATTGCTTTCCCTTATCATTAAGTGTTTGAATCAAATTCAACTTGTTATATTCCCCACATGATCAGTAACTTGAGTATATCAGAATTAGGCTTGCTTATTTGTTCTTGTCTTTAAGCAATCTTGTCTGCATCTATCAGTGAAACTGGAAATCGACTTTCCTATTCGTGGACCAACTTAAGTAACATATTTCATTCATGTGTCAGTTTGTCAATCATCAAAACTACATAGTACCCAATAGAACAGAAGCCATCGTAGTTAAAACTACATTTGCACCATTTAAAATAGTATCACCAACTTCATTATCTTCAATATTTTGACCAACACTTTTTTCAATAAAACCAAGCCTTTTATTAAAAATTGAAGTAGATTCTTCCACAACCATGTGCATAAATACTTCCAAAATAGCTCTATTTTTCAAATATAGAGTAATTTCCAAAATAGCCTAGTCATTATCAATATTTTCTACAATGCCACTGTTAGGCGGTCGAATACTAAGTAGCTGTTTGTCCATGAAAAACTAAAATTTTTTGGAATTGAAGTTGAAGTCGGAACTGAAATTGGAGTTGGAGTTGTGTTTGACCATGTCTTTTATTTTTTTATTTTTTTTTT
The DNA here is from genome assembly GCF_002878395.1 of Capsicum annuum. Classification (NCBI taxonomy): domain Eukaryota; kingdom Viridiplantae; phylum Streptophyta; class Magnoliopsida; order Solanales; family Solanaceae; genus Capsicum; species Capsicum annuum. Next base: position 1,137 of record NW_025842065.1, read on the forward strand.
TACTTTTGAAAAAACTTTTTTAATTATGATTTTATGCCCCAACTTTTACAAATTATCAAAATCACCCAACTAAAATTTACCTACTAATGGGAAAAGAACACAATTAGCCACTTTTATAAAAATAATTACATATACATGGCTATATTTAATGAATTTCAATTATGACATATATAATATTTACATTAATAGCCGTTTTCTCATATTTGAAAATTTTAAATATAGATATTATATTAATAGATTACTTCTTCTTATT
>NW_025842066.1:0-1974 GCF_002878395.1 Capsicum annuum
AAAATGAGTACGTACTTTTGACAGATATGGGAGAACCTGGAGATTATGATAAAACCATGCAAGATACTCACAGAGATGAGCGAGTAGCAGCTATAAAGGATGATATAAAGTCACTCTATGAGAATGCCACATATGAGTTAGTGGATTTACCAAAAGGTAAGAAAACTCTAACAAATAAATGGATCTTTAGAGTAAAGTAAGAGTAACATACCTCTGTGCCTAGGTATAAGGCGAGGCTAGTTGTCAAAGGCTTTGGCCACATAAAAGGAGATGACTTTGATAAAACTTTATCTTTTGTCGTGAAAATGTCTTCCATTTATATGGTGCTAGGCTTAGCCGCAAGTCTAGAAGTTGAGAAGATATACATTGATGGAAATCCTTCAAATATGCTAACAAAGGTGGTGGTTCTAGAGAAACATGAGTATTGTAGAACTTTGGCAGGCATGAGGCCTTTCATGAGTTCCTCCACTTGAAAAGCCATTTGGACCATTAGCTGGAGGGGGAGTTTGTTGGGCTATGGACCATGTTCCAGCCAAAGGCCCATGGCCTAATCCTATTCTCTTTTGGTTTCCTATCTTATTTGGAAAAGGATTGAATTTCTATTCCTATTTTGAGTTGGTTTGGCTTTAGGAAAAACACCACCCATCATCTATAAATAGGACTATTTGAGAGAGAATTCTTCATGCTCATTGGTATTTGTCTTTGAGAGTCATTAGACAATGGGGGTTGACATCCATCCCAATACGGTTGAGGTAAGCATTGGTAGGTAATTTGCCAAGGGTGAGGATCCAAAGGAATGTTTTAATTTTGTTAGGGGCATTGGCTCTCCAGATGACCTTGAACTGGTTATATACTTCAGGCCTGCTACCATGAGAATTAGTAATGGCCTCATAAACACTTCTAGTTGTGAACATCCCATTGCTGTTTAGTTTCCAGTATGGATGATCATCCCTAGTAGTGGTAGGGGGAAGGGTATTGATAGCTACCAGATGAGTAATGGTCTCAGGTAACTCAAAGGTCAAGTTGTTCCAATCTCAGGCTTCATTAGAAGTGGCTCTTACTACCTTGAGGGCCTCCTCCTGTAAAGTTAGAAGGCCCTGGATAAGTCTTCTGATGGGACCAGAATGGGGATCCAGGTATCATAAAAGAAGCTTGCCTTGGTCCCATAATGGATGGTCCAAGATAGTCCTTCTGAACAAGTGTTCCTACCACAAAGGACATTTTTCCAGGTGGTGGATACTATTCTCCTGTTAGCACCAACTCTCTCATTATAGTATTTGGAGATGAGGGTTCTGCCCCAGAGGGAATTGGGGTTCTTTAAGAGTCTCTAGGCAAGGCTAGCATGCATTATTTTATTTCTGGATTGAGCCTTTAGAAGATCAAGACCCCCATGGCTTTTCTTATTGGTGAGATTGTCCCGGTTAACAAGGTGTATTTTTTTCTTTTAGCATTGCTGCCTTACACAAAGTCTCTTTGGATTTTATTAATGGCTTCAGTTGTTTTCTAGAGAAGCTTAATGTATTGCATCAAGTGAGTGGGGATACTGTTCAAGTTTGATTTAGTGAGAACAGTCCTACCAGTTATGTTGAGCATGTTGACTTTTCATCCTATCATTTTTTTGTTCATAAAATCCATGATGAATTAGAAGTCTTCATGGGTAGGCTTGTGGGAAAGAATGAAGAATCCCAGGTACTTAACAAAATGTTCCCTTTTACTTATGTTGAGAATATTAGAGTGTTCATCAACATTGGAGGAAAAGCAGTTCTTTGAAAAGATGACTTTGGATTTAAATTATTCATCTTTTGCCCAGAGTTATCTTTAAATTCATTGAGAATTCTGAGGATAGTTCTGCAGTTCTTGGGGCTAGCTTGAGAAAATAAAGTGAGATCATTTGCAAAGAATAAGTGGGACATTTTGAGTCCATTTTTGGAGATTTTCACAGGGCTCCAATCATTTTGGTTGACAGCCAGGTTA
>NW_025842067.1:0-2616 GCF_002878395.1 Capsicum annuum
TCGAATTAACTCCTAAACAAGAACGAAAAAATATAATACGAAAACCGTAAAAATGGACTTTTTATCAAATCGACGAAGAGCCTTCGAAAATTATACAGGACAAGGAGAAGAAAGACAAAGAGTGAGTTTTTCAAAAAATAGAATAGGAAATAACAATATATTAGCTAGAATATGTCGAAGACAACCTAATGCAGAACAAAATCAAGAACTCAATGAAATAATAGATGTAGACAAAGATCTACAAATTTTTCAACAACATCAATTAAAATTACTAAATCCTAAGACACTATATAATGCAGGATATTTTTCGACAGATAACCAGCTATATAGACATTATAGAGAAGAACAAATATCTGCCATAGGAGAAGACTTTAAAATATTAGATTTAGTAAATACTAACTCTCTAAAACATCCAAAAAATAGAATGGTATTAATGCATATGGGATTGATAGTTATAGGAATAAAAGGATTAACTAGAAAAAATTTAGGATCCAAAGTATTAATAACCATATATGATGATAGATGGTCAGATATTAAAAAATCAATAATAGGATTAACTGAAGTAGATATGACTAATAATGGGGGAATATTTTACATAAGTCCAGACTTCCTAATGAATTTAAAAGAATTTGGACAAAATATTAAAATAGGAATCCAGACTAAGGGATACGAAGAAATGAATAACAGAAATAATTTACTAATGTGCATAGGTTTCATTGGAAAATTAACTTTAAGCAGTAATACGAAATTTAAATTAAAAGTAAATGATGTAGTAGAAATAATGGGGAATAAAGGTATAAGTTTAATAAAACCAATAAAAATAGATCCCGAAATATACGCAGGTTTAGAATGGAATTTAAATAAATTTACTAAACCAAAAACTTTTACACCAGACTCTCATCTATTATATACTACAAGTAAAGGAGAAACTTCTGTAAGATTTACAAATTATAACTACACAACTAAAAGAAACTTAGACGACGATGAAACAGAAAGTAATATAGAAACGGAAAGCGAATTTATGAATATAGAAGTTTTACAAGAAGGATATGAAGTAGACATGGCCATAGAAAAGGCTGAAACTCTAGCTGAAGAATATAAAAACATAACCTTTAAATGTAAAGGATGTCGAAAAGACGACATGCAAATTGAAGAATGTATAACACATTTCAAAAACTGTTTAGAAAGAAATGATAATTTAGGATATAGAAATAACAAAACTAGCCTTAAAAATAAAGATGAAGACACATTTTCTATAATAAGTTCTGCTATCAGTTATAAAGAACTAGCAGAATTGGAACCAACTAGCTCCTCAAGTGCTAGCCCGTTCCAACAAACAAACCCTAATCCTCAGCCAATAGATTATAGTACAGGTAATGTACCTAGACGACCAGCAATTAGGATAAACCCCGATACAGAACTTAGTGGCGATCATATAAAACCAGCAGGAAAGAGAATGCCGATAGAAGAACCAATTAAACTACAAGAAGGCGGTAGTAAAGGAAAAATTCTGAATATAGCAGCACATGATCCCCAAATGTGGGATACAGTAATAGACTTATGGAAAGGAATAGTAGCTGCAGATTACTTAAGACATTATACAGAAACAGATACAGAAACAATGTATAAATATTTAGAAACTTTTCTAGGAGAATCTGCAAAGGCTACGTGGGAAAGTTTTAAGACAAATTGCCCCTATGACTTCCAGGTCCTATTAAGTATGGGGCCAAATCCCTATAATTTTACAAATAAAATGCATATGTTATTAACAGGAAAAGATCCAAATAGTGGATTATTAGCTCTACAAAAAGAAGCGTTAATAAAACTAGAACAACTAAGCATTTCACATTGGGTATATATAAAGAAATTCTTACAAGACTACTTCTATTATTGCACTGTCAGTGGAAATACATTTAATGAAGAATTAGGTAAAAAATTATTTAATAAATTACCAGGAGCCTTGGGAAGAGAAATAGAAGATAGATGGTATAAGAGAGATGGGGTAGTTGCTAACCCAAATTTAAAATGGACAATAGGACATAGAACACAACATATAATGGATATATTGATAGAAAAATGTACAAACATACAGATACAAAAACAATTGAAAAGAAATGAAATGAATTTCTGTAAATCTGTTATATACACAACTCAAAATTATGATCAGAAACAACATAAAAAATATAAGAAAAGAAATAATCAGAAACCATACAGTAGAAAACAATACTTCTTAAGAAAGTCAAAAGCTAAAAAACCTTGGTTAAATAGAGATAGACATGTTAGAAAATATAGAAACGACAGAAATTATAAAAATAAACTAGAATGTTATACGTGTGGCAGTATAGACCATCTAGCCAACGTATGTCCTAAGAGAAATAATAATAGAACTAGAAATTCTCAATTAATAGAAGATTTCCAAGAAACTTTATTAAACGTAGATGAATATATGTCCGATACAGAAAGTATATACTCAATAATAAGTATTGATATAAATGATAAAGATAATCAAAAATCCGACTTTTCTGAATCAGACGAGGATAACCTAGTTAATGAGCTGGGTCAAGAAATGGAAGATTTAGACTTAAGCAACCTAATGATTAATAATTTAATGAATGT
>NW_025842068.1:0-2115 GCF_002878395.1 Capsicum annuum
GTAACCCGCAATCACTGATGACTAAATTTTAGTTTTTAAATTGAGGGCACTTTGGACAGTTCTTTCCTTACCCAATTAAAACCCCATGTCCATAAAGCACTTAACGGGTTATATTTCACCCTTAACGTACTCAAACACTTCCAAGATCTCTCAAGTTCTCCCAAGCAACCATACTTAAGGTTTCCAAGAAGTAGACCATCCAAGGGCTCAAAGGTTGAATTCCTTCTGTGAAACTTGACATTTCAGGAATGTTACTCTTCCCTCATTGTTAATTTGTAAAAATCATATATTTTAAAGTATTGTTCATGAGATAATTATGTCCGTTTGAAATCAAGGTTGAGATTTTTGAATGCTTGTTATTGAACAATGTTTTCCCATGGATTACACATAATTATTCATGATTTAATTATGATTTTTAACTTATGGGTTCATGGATATGGTGAATGAACTAGCAAATTGTGATTTTCCCAAACTTCTGACTTTTAAAGTGGTTATGACCCCCATGTTATATTCTGAAAGTGGTTTTAATTATGAGAAATATGGGAATTGAACTATTATTGAACTATGGAATTGTGATTTTTAATGGAATCCTGTTGGTTCGTGATTTCATGAGTTTTTACATAACTGGACTAAGGGAATGGTAAATTACCCCAAGTGATGGGATTGTTTTGGCATGTTGATGTTACCTTGCAAGCATAGTTGGTATGAAGATACTGACAGTGTATGCCTTAATGTGTAATGTGGTTCAATCAATGAGAATGTGTGATACTTATTTTAATTGGACTTTAATGAGGGTTGTGTAGCTGAGTCATGAAAGTGGAGGTCCCGAAGGACCAACAGTGGAAACCATGGTTACCGACGTAGGGGCCTATATGATCGGGAGGTTTGAGTCCACCTTTTTACTATTATTATCATATGATTGGGAAGTTTGAGTCTCCCACATTACATTACATGATTTGGTCTTATGTCACCTTGATATGCAGGGAGGTTTGAGTCCCCCATAGTGGATATGCTTACTCTCTGGTTCGTGCGGCCACACGCACTAGAGCCCTATCAGTTGAGGGGGAGCTGGGCCCATATAGCCCGTAGGTGGCTTTGTATATTATGATGGTTGAGATATATAATCCAAGCTAAGGTTTTTTAGCACATGTTAAGCTCTGTTCCTTATCCCGACATGTGATAAACATATATATATATATATGCATTTGATTATGTGCATTGATTTTGAATGATTTGAAACTCTTGATCATGGCATTATGTTATCCTTATCCCAAAGTTAGATGCTAATGTTCACCTTACTAACCGTCTCCGGACGTTGTATCCCCATGCGATGCAAGCACTGGAGCTACTTCTATTTTTTCTGCGTAGAGTTAGATCAGTTGGCTCGATTTGTTGAATTATGGTGAAGTGGTGATCTTCCATTCCCCGAAAAGTTTACGCATTTCACCAACTTTCATTGTTATATTTGAGTTGATAGTTACTTTCATTATCATTAAAATTATCATTTTCATTTTTATTGTGATCTGTCAGAGTCAGGGACATGTCCCTACCAAGACTATTTTTGGTTCTTTATTTAGAAGGCTTTGTTTGAATTACTATGAATATTGGGTGATGTTGGTCGATTGTTTGGCTGGTTACCGTTCTTCGGTTATAGACATGTTTTGAATCTCCTTAAGCTTGTTACATGCTATCTTCTTATATGTTCGAAATTCATCCGACCTTGAGAGATGTTGTGTTTGGTTTGGTTAGGTGTAGGGGGCGATCTCCAGTCCACGTGGGACTTGAGATACCCATAACGGACAGGCCTTGCTTTGGGTCGTGACATAGCAGTTGACAATAATGGTTTGTAGCGATATTGGTTGTGAATCGTATTTGTGATGGTGGAGGTGGTTGGTGGTTAACAATGATGGTGGTGGCAGAGGTGGTTAGCGGTGGTGAGTGGTGATTGTAGATAGATTGGTGGTGAATATTATTCAACAAAAGAATGCCTCTTAAGGATATTATGACTTAGTTCCAAATCTGAATGATTAAGACCTATTAAAAGCTAAAATCTTTTGAAAAAAACAAGTGCACTTAATGGTCTAAAGTATGAACCATTCAGATGTAGACCTCCAT
>NW_025842069.1:0-13143 GCF_002878395.1 Capsicum annuum
TGTTTTAACACTTAATGTTAAAACAAAAAACATGAACAGTAAGGATAATACTAGAGAAATAGAAATAATATACAAAGTATATTATCGGCTTATGGGTACAACCCTAGCTCCCAAAGCTGGAATCACGAGCCCTAGGGGTGTTACAACCCTCATGGAGGCAAACAAAGATAGAAGTAATATCTTTGTTCCCAAGGCTCTCGTTTGGAACGATATTATGCATAAAAATGATTGGCACTTTGATGCTATCACTCAACCTCTCCCTACCTATCCGGAGAAATCACAGATCGAAAGGGTTATCCAGCACCCTGAAGGATCCATTGATTTAAAATTCCTTGATTTTGAAGCCTCTAGAAATTCTTCATTTAGGAGATCTGTCTCACACAGAGCTTCTACCTCCAAAAACTCAGAGGGAAGTGAAGAAAATAATAATTACAAGGGAAAAGTTAGAGGAGCTGACTTCTCTGGTCCTGTTCCCAAAGTATATTACCAGCAACATACTAGGGTTCAGGAATCCCTAGAACCCGAAAATCTCTATGATCTAGGTAGCCATACAGCCTCGGACATGGAACCTCCCCCCACTATACCTCGTCAAAAGATTAGAACTGACCCAAGATTAGAGGTCATCATATCTAATAATGAGTATACTCCATACCTCCAAGCTCTTGAGGTCCTCTAGTATCTTTCTAAAGATGCATTAAAAAGGAAGTGGTACACTAGTACCTATTCTAAAGATCAACAAAAAGAATTTGGTAGACTCTGGATAGTTGGTATGAAAACACTTTGATGCAACATCGAATTCTTTAGGTGGTTTGAATTCACTTGAAGAATGGAAAACGAAAATGAATCCGTTCAAGTTATCATTAATAAATGGTATACTCAGAGTAACAAAGTAATTGTATCAGTTACTCCTCCCCTTGAATGAATAAAAATTCCCCATTCCAATGAAATTCTCAATGCTTCTCCCTTCAAAAAGAAGCATGATAGACCCCTATCAGCCCCTGTCAACAGAGACCTAGATAGGATAGTTGCAAAAAACAACTATACTAATCAGCTCCTTCATACTATCTCCCGTCAAATAGATGATGCTAAAAGCACAAAAATTCCTTTTACCTTGCCCACTCCAGAGAAGAGTATTCCAGGCCCTAGTCTAACTACCAATGCTATCTTTAAAATTCCTGAATTCCAAAAGGAGAAATTCCCTACTCTCAGCGATGACTTCAAAGTTTCAGGAAAAATCCTAAACAAATCAATGAGAAACTCTCCAAGTGTAGCCTATCTAAAAAGGAAAAAGGCGAATCTAGCACCCAAAAGGATAAGAACTCCCTTTCAAAGCTTACCAATGAACATTTTTCTACCAAGAAAAACTACTACAAACGACCCTCTCCTCCAGACGTCCAATTTGAGGAAAACTCTTACCTTTCCACCTCAAATCATGATGGTAGAGGCATCACTGAATGGGATGTTGATGGATTGGTATAACACCAAATTTATAAAAAACTCCATAAAATAGGCGTCACCATTACGGATTATAAAATCAGAGTAGCTTCTGACAAAGAATCAACCACTATGATTGCATCAGGATTCACTGGTATGATAAAGCATTGGTGGGACAACTATTTCACAGATGAAGTTAAGAGCCTTATCTATGAGGCCACGGCCATGAAAACCGTCATTGTCAAAAGTGAAAGTGGGCAAGAAATCCTTGAGCAAATTGCGAAAGAAGACACCTGTGCTACCCTTCTATATCATATAGCTAGACGTTTTATAGGAGAGCCCAAGTTATTTCAAGATAGGAGCCTTGAAATTCTTAAAAACCTCACCTGCAATGATTTGGCAGACTTTAGGTGTTATAAACATACCTTCTTAGTCAAAATTATGATTAGACCTGACTGTAACAATGACTTCTGGAAAGAACATTTCATTAGTGGTCTCCCTCTCCAGTTCGCAGACAAAGTTAGAACTAAAATCAAATATAGCTTTGAAGGAAAAATCCCTTACGAAATTTTAACTTATGGAGACATCATAAGCTTCATTACCACCGTAGGGATAGACCTCTGCACAAACTTAAAACTTAAGAAGCAACTTAAGAGTGACAGTGCTTTCAAATAAGGGTTAGGAACCTTCTGTCAAGATTTTGGATTTGCTAACCTTTCTTCTCCATTTAGTAAGAAACATAGCAAAAAATCCTATAAGTCTTATAGAAAGTCCAAACCTAGAAAAGAGTCCTCAAAAAAGGAGTCTTATAAATCTAGTAGAAAACCTAGGAGAAAACCCTCTAAAAATAAGGACGTTTGCTGGACTTGTGGTAAAACTGGCCATCGAGCTAAAGATTGTAGATCTGGCAAGAAGAATAAGATCAACCAATTAAGTCTCTCTGAAGAATCCATAGAGAAATTGTTCTTTATAATAGAAGACTCTTCAGACTCTTCCGACACTTCCAGCTCTTCTAGTGACAATTATAGCGACGAAGAATTTATCAACATCGCATATGAATCCGATCGATCTCAGTCTGGCCAAGATTGTGCTTGTAATGGTACTTTCTGTACTTGCACAAAAAAGACTATTAATGTCATCTTTAGAAAACCTAAGGAAATCCTGTTCGAGATCATAGAAAATATCCAAAATGATGAGGCTACAAATAAATATCTTTTAGTACTCAAAAGATTGATGCTTTCTCAAGAGGAAAAGTTCCCCAGACCTATCATTCAGCCTTTTAGCATGAAACAGGTTATGTTGAGATTTGATAAACCTGCGGAACCTTCTATAGCTGATCTCAAGGGTGAAATTTCCACCCTCAAAGGAGAAATCAGAGACCTAAAAATCAGACTCTATCGAGTTGAACTCAACATTCTTGCCGAACAAGTTCTTAAAAATGTGTCTCTTCAAGAGCATGATTCCTCACTAGAATCACCTAGAGCTTCTCCGACGATCAAAGATCAAAATGATCTCCTTAAAGACCCAGGATCATTCCCCAACTCGGACTCTTCCTCTACCTCAGGTGCTGCTATAATGGCCATTAAAGCTTACAGTGAACACATCACAGTAAAAATTATCATAAACAAAGACTTTGTTCTTAACAGAATCGCCCTTTTTGATACTGGAGCCAATAGAAATTGCATCATCAAAGGACTTATACCCACCAAATATCTACAGAAAAGCACTTCTCGTCTATACGCCGCCACTGGAGAAAAGATAAAAATCGGTTACAAGATTTCAAAAGTCCATATCTGCCACAATGCCATTTGTCTTGTCAATGATTTTGTTATTACTGAAGGTATCACTGAAGATATCATTCTAGGAATATGTTTTGTTAATCAAATTTGACCTTACACAAGTAATTTTGATAGAATTCGCACGGTGATATTAAATCAAAATCTATTCTTCCCTTTATTAAGGCCCCTCTCACAAGAATAAGGTAACCTTATTAAAGAAAGAACTGCTTTTAAAATTAATAGACTTTCTTCACATATTTGTTTTCTTAAGCAAGAAATTCAAATAAAGAAAATTGAACAAATTTTAAAAACCCCAGAGATGGTGAGTAAAATTGCCAATCTTCAAAAACTTTTGAAAAAGAAGTTTGTTCTGAATTTCCTAATGCATTTTGGGAAAGAATGAGGCATTTATTATAACCTCCCTACATTACTGGATTCAATGAATAGGCTATCCCTACTAAGGCGAGACCCATTCAAATGAACCAAGAAATGATGAAAATCTGCAAAAATAAGATAAACCATATATTAAAAAATGGGATTATCAGACCCTCTAATTCTCCTTGGAGTTGGGAACGAGGTACTCCTAGGCTTGTAAATTACAAGCCTTTGAATGCAGTCTTAAAATGGATCAGACATCCGATTCCTAACAAAAGAGATAGTTTAAAGAGAACGTTTAAAGATAATCTTTACAGTAAGTTTGATATGAAGTCAGGATTTTGGTAGTTTCAAATTGCCGAACACAACAAATTCAAGACTGCTTTCAATGTCCCTTTTGGAAATTATGAATGGAATGTCTTGCCATTCAGACTCAAAAATTCTCCATCAGAGTTCCAAAATATCATGAACATTATTTTCAATCCTTATAGCCATATGTTAATTGTTTATATTGATGATGTGCTTATTTTCTTTGATAACATTGATTATCATTTTAAACACCTTAATACTTTCTTCAAAATTGTTAAGTTTAATGGCTTAGTCATATGTGCTAAGAAAATGAAGCTTTTCTAGACATCTATAAGATTCTTAGGGAATGATCTTTATCAGGGTAGTTATAAACCTATTTGCAGAGCCATGGAGTTCTCCTCCAAATTCCCTAATGAAATTAGAGATAAAACCCAGCTTCAAAGGTTCTTAGGAAGCCTTAACTATGTAGCTGACTTTTTCCCTAACATTAGGCAAGTATGTGAACCTCTTTAGAAAAGACTTAAAAAGGTTCCAGTTCCATGGAGCTCTGAGCAAACTAGAGCCGTCATTAAGATAAAGGAATTAGTCAAAGACCTTCCTTGTTTAGGTATCCCTAACCCTGAAGCCTTTATGATTATCGAAACCGATGCTTTAGACCTCGGGTATGGAGGTATTCTGAAGCAAAAGATTGGTAGTAATTCCTCTGAACAATTAGTCAAATCTACATCTGGAATCTAGAATTCTGCCCAAAAAAATTACAGCACTATCAAAAAAGAAATTTTATCTATAGTACTATGTATTACAAAATTTCAAGATGACCTTATTAACAAGGAATTTTTACTTCGAGTTGATTGCAAATCTGCTAAAGAGATTTTACAAAAGGATCTTAAAAATCTAGTTTCTAAACAAATATTTGCTAGATGGCAAGCTCTTCTATCTAGCTTTGATTTTCAAATAGAATTTATCAATAGAGAAAACAATTCCCTTCCCAATTTTCTAACAAGAGAATTACTACAGGGTCGAAATGAGACCCACTACACTAGGGAAAATCCTAGTCGGGAACAAACAGGAACAAACAAAGATGGCTAGACCATTTGACACTCCGTCGGCCCTGCTGGATCCATTAAGACCATCAGTCCCTCAAAGGCGTACACTGAAACTAGAACTACAGTTACCGTTTCAAAACAAATATGCAGCTTTGGAAGAATTTCCAAAGCTTCCTCCGTCGATGCCAACTAGATTGGTAGATTTGAAGACTAATAAACCTTTTGATAAAAGACAATCATCAAGTTCGTCTATTTAGTCGAAGCAGAGTTATACTATGAAGGCTCCTGAAACCTTCACACAGGTTGTAGATCCTACAACAGGGAAAACGACAGCAACGACTCGTCCTATCAAGGAGGAATTCAAATTTGTTACCACTCAGGTAATGCTAGTTCTTGCCCTTGATAAAGAATATGCAGGATATCCATTAGACCAGCTAATAAAGCCAGTCTATAATGATAAAAACTTTGTGGATATGGAGAATCCGCTTAAAACAAGAAGATACTATAAAGCTATCCTTGTGGACACCGACTCTATCAAAGTCGAACATTACATGAACGAAAGGAACCCAGAATACATCGAATATTCTACGTTCACCATCAAAAGGATATTAACACCTTTCAACTAGTTTGCAGATCACCTGCATACCCCAATTGCCTTATTAATGACTCACAGGCCTCAAACGTATAATCAGTATGATTATAAGTCCGCATGATTTAATTTCTTATATGTCAGACCAAGGTACACCTGGTTTATTGAATATTGTCCGGCCATAGTAGAAGCTATTATCCCTGGATGGTTCTACGAATGGTGGATCTATTTTGGAGGAATCAAAGAAATCCTCCCTCTATAATTCATTAATAGGTTCAATGATTTCTGTTCAAAATAAGGGTGTGTAACCCTCCTAGAGCACATTTAAAATGTGCAAATTCTTTATTAAAAAGCAATTTTCATACATTATATCTTGGAACTTTGCGAAAGAAGAACAGGATCGTATCAAATATTTATCTAAAGAGATAAAGGTCAAAGGCTGGACTCTCAATCCAGTAGCGCCAAAGACTCTGGATAAAGGAAAGACAGCTTTACCAGTTTCACCTCCAAAATAATGCTTCACAAAATAAGAAGGCACTAAAAGAAAAATTGAAGAAGGCCTTGCACGATATGGAAAGCCAGGAAACTAATGAAGAAGAAGTCTTACAACTTCTAAAAGAAGCTTCTTCCATAGGAAGCAGTGATAATAATGGAGATATGCTAAATCCCAAAGGAATAGCTATGGCCTATATGGACCTCTATTAAGAATAGGGAAATGACCCTTCAAAAAGGTAGAGGTTCAAAGAATCGGAATTGCTTTTTTGGAAGGGCATTCTACTGTTCCTAATGGGAATCTTTTAGACAAGATTTTCAAAAGCTAAGCACTTAGCTTTTTCAAAAAAGCAAAAGCACTCAGCTTTTTCAAAAAGCAAAAGCACTCAAGTACTTTTACAAAAGGACTGTCGGCTAGTAAGACTTAATCTTAGCCTTACACTTGTACACTTTAGATGTATTTTATCTTGCACTTTTATCTATACAAGACATGTTGTAATTCTAGAGAAGGCATCAGAAAATTTCCAACACAAGAAATATTCCGCTTGCCTAAACTCTCTTGTAATGTTTTCAGTTAACACAGTTTGAATAAAATCTTGTAAGTTGTTTTAATTGCTTTAATCTTCTCTCATATTTCATTAATTAATCCTTTAAGATCCTTTAAGATCCTTCATCTATTTGCCGGGAGATAGTATGAAGGACCTGATTAGTATAGTTGTTTTGTTCAACCATCCTATCTAGGTCTCTGTTGATAGGGGATGATAGGTGTCTGTCGTGCTTCTTATTGAAGGGAGAAGCATTGAGAATTTCATTAGAATGAGGAATTTTTATTCCTTCAAGGGGAGGAGTAACTGATTCAATTACTTTGTTACTCTGATTATACCATTTACTAATGATAACTTGAAAGGATTCATTTTGGTTTTCCATTCTTCCAGTGAATTCAAACCACCTAAAGAATTCGATATCGCATCAAAGTCTTTTCATATCAGCTATCCAGAGTTTTCCAAACTCTTTTTATTGATCTTTAGAATAGGTACTGGTGTACCACTTTCTTTTTAACGCATCTTTAGGAAGATACCAGAGGACCTCAAGAGCTTTGAGGTTAGAAGTATACTCATTATTAGATTTGATGACCTCTAATCCTGGGTCAGTTCTAATCTTTTGACAAGGTATAGTGGGGGGAGGTTCCATGTCCGAGGCTGTAGGGCTACCTGGATCATAGAGATTTTTAGGTTCTAGGGATTCCTCAATCCCTAGTATGTTGCTGGTAATATACTTTGGGAAAAGGACCAGAGAAGTCAACTCATTTAACTTTTCCCTTGTCATTATCATTTTCTTCACTTTAGATCCGTCAGGGTGCTGGATAACCCTTTCGATCTATGATTTCTCCAAATAGGCAGGGAGAGGTTGAGTGATAGCATCAAAGTACCAATCATTTTTATGCATGATATCATTCCAAATGAGAGCCTTAAATGTGCTCTTATTTTTTAGAACTTGTTCGGTAAGAATGTTGAGTTCAACTCAATCGAGTTTGATTTTAGGTCTCTGATTTCTCCCTTGAAGGTGGAAATTTCACTGAAGATATCTTCATTTACTATTTTAGTTCAATTGCTAAATGGAGTTAGTTGAGGACATATCCCATCAACTCCTTATTCAAACAGTTTAGAGAATTTCCAGACTATAGCATGTCATACTATTATTTAAAATTTGCTTTGGTATTGTTATATCATTTTTAGACATTATCTTATCAGATGTTTATTCAGATTTGAACCTTATGGCCATTCAATAGATGTTTCTACATTTTCATGTTATATTATGCAGTGTACAGGTATAGATATTAGTCATGGGTTAGCTTGTGGTCCTTCGGGGTCATGAGCACCATATAACATTCTGATTTAGAAAATTGGGGTGTTACACACTTGGTATCAGAGCCTAAGGTTCAATAGAGTACTAGGAAGTATGAAAATCGTATCTAGTAGAGTCTTGTACATGCATATATTTTGCACCACACTTATGTGCAGGAGGCTATGAGATGTTTTAGGAATAGTTTCCCTTCTTTCATGTCTCAGATCATGCTATAGCAAGGTTCTCTAAGAAACTCATATAAATTCTCATCATGCTTCACTCATATTAATTGTACCTTACTTTTAAGGTAACAGAAACAGTGAAGCTCAAGTCCTAAAGATAAAGCTTTCTCAGATCTCATTCATGATTATGAGAACTCATTCTCGAACCCCAGATTTAGATATGTCATCAGATCCCTTCTCAAAATCCAATGATAGCATGTGACACAGAGTTAGAAGCATTAATCTAAGAGTTTAGTAGTAGACAAGTTAGGATACATTATCCAGATTGAATAGATTATGTATTCATGGGGATAGCTATGCTATAATGAATTAGTAGGCATGAACAGTGTGAGTTCAAAATTTAAGTTTATTGACTTGAAATTAAGAATGAAGGTGTGAATGTGATATTAGTAGTAAGTGAGAAAACAGAGGCAGATAATATGTTTAGTAAGGCAAGCATGTGTTGACCATAGTGTAAGTATATGATGATGATTTCAGTCCAATTCAGAGATTAGTTTAGTGTTCACAGACTTATGATGATGGCTTAAAACTAAGGGAGAGATGATAGATCAAGTAACCAAGTCAAGCTCTCAGATTCCAATAGTAGTGCCAGTATGTACAGAAAAGCAGTTAGCAAAGGCGATTCTCGACCCATCCTTATCTCAGCGTAAAGCTTTGTACTTCAGTCAGCATAGTGCCTATGAATTATTCATGTCTCAGATTCTAGGTATATATCTTATATCAACACGTATTTCATAGAATTGTGTGTGCTTTCAGTTCGCAGTATAGGAAGTTTAGTTCTAGATCACTAAGTGTTACAAATCATGTTTCATAAACTCAAAAATTCGACACTCAGGTCATGCAGCTCATGACTCATGCATATGTATCATGCTCCCCAGTATACTCAGTTTCCATGACTCATGCTACGCCACCACTGATCAGATAAATTCAGACTATATTATGTATATACTCAGTTAGACAATATAGCTTTCATGAAATCCATGATCAGTTACCTCATGTTACTCAGTCATTTCTTTCTCATATGCATAATACTTTATGGCCTCAGCCTAGCTACTCAGATTAAGTAAAATTCAGTCTTGCATACACAACATTCAGTTACCAGTTAATCAGATAACTCAGTATGTCTATGCATTCGTGAATTACGCTTCAAATTTAGATCTCAGATAATCTGTCACGATTTTGTACCTAGGTGCCTTGTGCATCATCTCAACTTCCTCAATATCTCAGCATGGTCAGTCCAGCATCCTTCAAGGGACATAATGTCCCAAGAGGGAGATACACTATAGCACCCAAACTTCCTTGATTTAAACATGTCATTTTCTTTGATGAATCTATCTTAGAGGAAGTGTTACTTATGAGCCAACCCTCTAGCTTTAAAACTCAGTAGTAAGCCATGTACTCAATGGCTCAGTGTAGACACTATATGAGACTCTGTCCATGTCATGCATTACAGACTCAGTTCAGTTTATGTATCATGTCCCAGACTCAGTTATGCTCTTATGTTTCCGCTCATGCATATTAAGTAATCAATCTCAGAATCATCGGTATTTTCAGTTCATGGTAGCAGTCTTCTTTAAGCTTACTCATTCTCATGTTCAAATTTCAGTACAAACTTGGTATTCGCTCCATGCTCAGTTCCCATTTCAAACTTGGTATCTTTACCATTTCATATTCATTTGCATGATCATGAGCTAGTTCAGTCATATATTTGTGCAACGGATATGCGTGATTAGCTTATCAGTACTCTCCCTCATTTACTTATGAATCAGTTACGCATGTATCAAATATGCATGTTTAGTATAATATGTTTAGCTTATCAATCATGTCAACAATGAAATCATGATCAATCATTAATGATTTATATTCACGTCAGTTGTCTTTTCTCTCATCTCAGCCAATCTCATTCGAGGACGAATGTTCCCAAGGGGGAGATATTGTAATACCCTATATTTTGGACTAGAATAAAAATCCATTATTCCTATGCATAGACGTTTCAAAAGCCTCAAATCCTATGTAAATTTAGTTTATTAATCAATTATGTAGTGTGGGAATCTATCAGATAATGAATTTAGATCATAGAGATTCCCTAACTCAAGTACAAGTTGAAAGCTTTCATATCATTCAAGTTTTAGTGAGCATAAAAACTTGGGTCAATTTCATTTCATTATAACTCCTTGTATATATTGAATTAGAGGGACTACTATATATCAAATGAAATCTCTTTAAATTATCTTTCCAACGATACCAATTTCACCTAAACTGACACTCGAGCAAGAAGTTATGTCCTTGAAAAGTGGAGTACGTTGCCAAACGTAAGGTGTGCGATGCACAACCTAAAGTATGCCATAAGGTGTGCGGCGCACAATATAATGTGTGTGATAAGGTGTGATATGCACACCCTAATGTGTGCGGTAAAGTGTGTGCCGCACATGTTGTAGTCTAGGTGACTTAAATATTCCCTTTTTGGGGCAAAATGGTCCTTTTCCCACACCTATATAATGCCTAAACACAGAATTAAGTCTTTATTTCACCTAAATATATTCTTTCTCTCAAAATACTCTCAAGAACATAAGCTAGGGTTTTCATAGAAGATTCAAGTTCAAGTAATTCTCTCCATCAATCTTCATGTAATTAAGAAATAAGGTATGCATAGTGTTCATCAACGGATCCCTTTCATCCGTGAAGTTCAAGAACCATGTTTTATATAATAAATTATGATTTTTATGTTGTTGTGTGATTATGTTCATGTTGATGGTTGTTAATTGTGTTTCAAGATGGTATCTAAATGTGTTTCCAAGAAGTGTATTGCCATGTTAGTTGAAAATCCATGAATTTGGGTGGTTCAAGATTTCTAAATTTGTTAAGTACACCTATTCTCAATATTGTGCATGTAAGATGTTTGATAAAATTCCAAGAATGATAAAAATCATGTATTATAACTTAGGGGTGAACTATATGATAAATTTATGCTAGTCTATTATGTTCAAAGAGCTCACTTGTCATTGTTGTGCACTATATGTGTTAATGGAATTACATGATGATTGGGGAATGGATTCATAGTATGTCTATATGACTTCCATGCTATGAAAAAGATCATGATTTTGAAGTATCTTATGAGTTATCCCTAAATTATTCTAATATGAACTAAATGTTACATGTTTGCCATTCCCTTATGCTTAAATGGTTTTCATGCTATCATTATGAATAGTATATGTTGTTGAAATTCCCATGATAGTAGAATATGAGATTCATGACATGATTATAAGCATTCCTATTCATTTTAGATATGATGATGATCATGTACTTCATGAAATCCCTCACTCATGTATTATGGATTGTTATTGATGGTTAGGTACTCAAGAAAGTCAAGTTGTGTAAGTTTCCTTCCATCGAATAATGGGGGTACTTATATCCAAAAAATGTCATTGTGTGCCTAGAACCATGTCATGTTATCACGATACTCTCAGTCAAACCATGATCTATATAATTCAGTCAGTTATGTCACTCAGGAAAAATCAGTAATCTCAGTAGTCCAATAATCTCAGTAATCTCAGTGCTCAATAACCTCAGCAACCTCAGTATTCAAAGTTACTCTCAATAACTTCAGTACTCTTAACCAGTTCTCAGAACTCAGTACATTCTATCAGTAATCGGAATCCAGTAAACTTAGTTAAGATCCGCTAAACAATACCACTAGTATCAGTCGAGTTAATCAGTATCAGTTAAGCTAATAAGTTCAGTTCAGTTATTCAGTTCATCTTAGTTATTTATTTCAGTGTCCTTCAGATACGAGTAGAAGTTAGAACCGAGTGAACCCAAGGATAGGAACTCACCTACAAATTCTGGGCGTGATTCTTAGCATTCATCCTTGTGTTCCAGAACTACGTAGCCAGCATAGGTTGAGACATCTTAACCTATCAGATTAGGGTTGATGAGGTTTCTTATCCTGTCATTTTAGGTTCCCACCATTCTCATTTGAGTACCTGCCAGATAACGGTCAATCACAGTTGTCCTTACCAGTGGTGCGGTATTGACACCCCTCCAGTTGGGGTTGAGATTGTACCCCAACTTAGCTGTATACATTATTGGGCATGTCAGTTAGACAACTATTTCCCACAGTCTCAGTTTTAGTCCCAGTCTGAGTAAAAGAACTCAGATAGTTCTTCAGATTTTAGGACTATCAAATATAGTCAACTCAAAAATAGAACGGAACTTAGATAGTTCCTTTAGATTTATGGACTGTCAGATATAGTCACTTATGCTATCAGTAATATTAGTTCTCAGAACTCATGTTATTAGTTACATCAGTTACCAGAGATCATGATATCAGTATTCAGCTTCAAGACAGTCATACATAGTCAACAAGACCAGTTCTTCATAATTAGAACTATCATATACAGTTCGTCATGTATCAGTAACATAGTACTAGTCCCTCAGTATTTAGTAATACAGTATCAATTCCTTACTTATTAGTGATTTACATACTCAGTATTTAGTTTTCAGACTGTTAGACACAGTCAATCAGACCAGTTCTTCATAATTCAAATTCTCAGAAATAGTCGTTCATCTATTCAGTATCTCAGTATCAATACACTCATATTATCAGTATTCAAACTCAGTAGTCAGTATCTCCACAAGTTCAAATATAGTTACGTATGCATGTATGTATTCTCACATTCATATCAGTCAGTATTGTTCATGCATATAACCCTTTACATTTAGCCTACCTGACTCGTATACTCAGTACATTCAGACGTCTTGACACATTTGCACTATGGTGCTTTCTCTTATGTTACGCCATAGGTTCAGAGGCATGAGCTCCAAATCAGTAGTAGCATTCCGGTGTTCAGAGCTTGCCATGAGTCCTTCTCATTCGAGGACGATATGATTATTGCTTCATTTACTATTTTAGTTGAGTTGCTTGATGGAGTAAGTTGGGAATATATCCCATAAACTCCTTATTCAGACGGTTTACAGGATTTCCAAACTATAGCATGTCAGATAGGTATTTCAGATTTGTTTTGGTATTGTTA
>NW_025842070.1:0-7187 GCF_002878395.1 Capsicum annuum
AATATCAAGACTCATTGTAACAACTCAATTCTCATGAATCAATATACCCAATAATCCAATTTGTCATAAGGAAGCTTAAAGCTTGACACATATCTCGAAAGAACTTGAAATACCAACTCATGGTAGAAACATAAAATTCACAATATTAAATATCAATTCATAACTTGAAAAATGTAAAATAATCATGTATAACAAAGCTTGAACAATTTATATTCTCATAATCTCATGATGAAGTAATTTAGGTATAAATCCACTTGCAAAATCATATAAATCCATAATAAAAATCAAAGCTTTGGGCATAAGAACGAAAGAATTGCTCTTGTTCAAAACCCCACATACCTTGGATTATGATTTTAAGATGAACAAGCTTGATTGGAAACTCTTCTTCACACTTTTGAGCTAAGTTTCTTGATGCCTTTGACTTGGAGAATTTGATTCTTGAACAACTTGGTGAAATGTTTGGAAGATTCAAGAATTTCTTGGAGAAGATTTGATTTAGGATTTTGGAAGAAAACTCTAGTTTTTAAATTTTTTTTCTTGGAAGAGAATGAGAGAGAATGAGGGGTTTCTCCTCTACTAGGATAATAATAGAGGTTAAAAAGGGGTGGAAAAGACCAAAATACCCTTGCAAAAATTTCTCTTAGTTGCTGGAAAAAATTAGTTGACGACATCTGTGACAAGCCGTCAAGCCGGTGATACGTCGTCACAAAATATCGTCACAAAAGGGTAAAATTATGATTTTCTACCTAAGGTTGACGACATTGGTGATAAGGCATCATAGGCGTGACGGCTTATCACAAAATGTCATCATAAGGGTCAGAAATCTGCCCAGGGCTGACGACATTGGTGATAGGTCGTCACGCTTGTGACAGCTTATCACGAATGTCATCGCTCAGTTTTTCAGCCTGACATGCTAGAGTAAAATGGGCATAACTCTTTGCTCCGATACCGAATTTGGGTAAAATTGGTATCGTTGGAAAGATAATTAAATTATCTATCTTTTGGTAGGTCATGATATCAATAATTTATAGTATAACAAGAGATATGCTCATTTGAAGTTGACTATGCCAAAATCCTTCTCAAGAATTCAATCGGTAAGGAATATTTTGATTCGCCCAATCGACATCTTTAAGGCCTTAATACACATCACCCTTGACAAGAAATTAACTAAAACACTATAATTTATTTCTCATGAGCTTAAGTCATGGTTGCACTATTGGTTAGAATCTCGGGATATTACAATATCTCCCTCTTGGAAACATTCATCCTCGAATGTTGCCAGATAGGCCAAGAACAAGAGAAAAATGAGGACGTATAAGTATAGCTTGAACGACTCACTCAAAAGACTTACTTCACTTTATACCTTCGAATACTATACAAAATGTATGAATTCGTGATGAAAGTAGACACACAGCTGAATCTTTAACAAGACAAGGGCGGAATTAAGAAAGAATGGTACCTTCTGCTCTCTCCGAACTTACAGAAAAAAGGTGAGGATACTTAGCTCGCATATCATCTTCGGCTTCCCAAGTAGCACTCTCAACAGATTGATTTCGCCAAAGAAATTTAACCAAAGGAACTTCTTTGTTCCTTAGCCTACTGATATGAAAGTCCAAAATCTCAACCGAAATCTCCTCGAATGAAAGGCTATCCTGAATATCTAAGCTTTTGGGAGAATCAACCATGAAAGAATCACCAATACATTTCTTAAGCATAGAAACATGAAATACCGGATGAATGCTAGACAACTCCACGGATAACTCCACCTTATAAGCTACTTTCCCAACACGGCTCGAAACCCTGTATGGACCAACATAACGGGGACTAAGCTTTCCATTCTTCCCAAATCTCTTCACCCCTTTAATGGGTGAAACCTTCAAGTACACTAAATCATTAACATTAAACTTAAGATCTTTTCTTTTCACATCCGCATACGACTTCTAACGACTTTGAGCGGTTTTCAATCTTTCTCGAATCAACTTAACTTTTTCCATAGCCTCGAACATAGCATCAGGCCCAATCACAACTGCTTCTCCTACTTCAAACCAACCTATGAGCGATCTACATCTTCTCCCATACAAAGCTTCAAACGGGGCCACCTGAATACTAGCATGGAAACTATTATTATACACAAATTCGATCAATGGTAAGTGCTCATCCCAACTACCTTTAAAATCAAGTGCACATGCGCTCAACATGTCCTCCAAAGTCTGAATAGTCCTCTCAGCCTAACCATTGGTCTGCGGATGGAAAGGAAAACTTAGATGAACTTGGGTACCGAGACCCTTTTGAAAAGCCCTCCAATATTGGGAAGTAAACTGAGTACCCCTATCAGAGATGATAGCCAAAGGAACTTCATAAAATTTGACTAACTCACAGATATATAATCTAGCATAATCCTCAGTTGTATAAGGCTCACTAGCAAGAAATAAGCTGATTTAGTCAACCGGTCTACAACAACCCAAATTGAATCATGATGACGACGAGAAGGAGGCAAACCAATTATGAAATCCATATTCACTTCTTCCCACTTCCAAGTAAGAATGCTAAACTCTTCTATTACACCACTGGGACTTTGGTGCTCTAGCTAAACTTATTGACAAGCAGAACACTTTACCACAAATCCTGTTATGTCTTTCTTCATTCCGTTCCACCAATAGATTTCCCGCAAATCGTAGTACATCTTGGTAGCACCGGAATGAATATAATATCGCGCACCATGAACTTCATCCATAATTCTCTTTCTTAGATCATCAACATCGAGAACACATAATCTACCCTGCAATCTCAACACACCATCTCCATCTTGGGAGAAACCTCTACCTTCTGGTCCTTAACTGACTCCTTCAGCCTGACCAAACTAAGATCCCTGTCCTACTTCTCCTTTACCTCCAAGACCAAAGAGGACTCGGAACTACGTTGAACTAACATACTTTTTTCAACAGAATCAAGCAATCTAACACCTAACCTAGCCAAACGATGCACATCATGAGCCAATTCTTTCTTATCATTCTCTATATGAGCTACACTACCCATAGACAACTTGCTAAGAGTATCTGCTACAATATTGGCCTTGCCCGGGTGATACATCACACTTATATCATAGTCTTTTAGCAACTCTAACCACTTCTTTGTCTAAGGTTCAACTCCTTCTAAGTAAACACATACTGCAGGTTTTTGTGATTGGTAAACACATCAATATGAACACCATACAAATAATATCTCCAGATTTTTAAAGAAAAAACTACAACTACTAATTCAAGATCATGGTTTGGGTAATTCTTCTCATGAGGCTTCAACTGTTTAGAGGAATAAACTATAACTTTACCCCTATACATTAACACATAACCCAAACCAACTCTAGAAGTATCAAAGTACACCACAAGACCATCAGTACTATCGGGTAAAGCTAACACTGGGGCTGAAGTGAGTCGAGTCTTCAACTCCTAAAACTCTCCTCACAGGCATCTGTCCACTGGAACTTAACTTTATTTTGGGTCAACCGGGCCATGGGAGACACGATAGAAGAGAAGCCCTCAAAAAAATAATGGTAGTAACCATCTAGACCCAAGAAACTCCTAATGTCAGATGGGGAGGTAGGCCTAGGCAAATTTTTACAGCTTCTCTCTTTTGGGGATCGACTCTAATGCCTTCGGCGGAAATAATGTGACCCAGAAAAGCAACTGACCTTAACCAAAATTCACACTTGCTAAATTTAGTTAATAATTGATCATCTCTAAGAGTTTGAAAGACAATTCTAAGGTGGTCGGCATGATCATCCTCTCTTCAAGAATATACTAGAATATCGTCTATGAATACAATGACAAACATATTAAGATATTGCTTGAATACTCAGTTTATAAGATCCATGAAGGCCGCTGGAGCATTGTTTCACCCAAAGGACATGACAAGAAACTCAAAATGATCATAGCAAGTTCGGAAGGCTATCTTTGGAATATCACACTCTCTCACTTTAAGCTGATGATACCCGAATCTAAGGTCTATCTTTGAGAAATAACTTACACCCTGTAGCTGATCAAATAAATCATCGATTCTAGGAAGAAGGTACTTGTTCTTGATAGTTACCTTGTTGAGTTGACGGTAGTCAATACACATACGTAATGTACCATTTTTCTTTCTCACAAATAGAATAGGTATACCCTACGGGGAAATACTGGGTTTGATAAAGCCTTTTTCTAAGAGATCTTTGAGTTGCTCCTTCAAATCTTTAAGTTCTGTTGGATCCATACGAAATAGAGGGATGGAAATATATTGAGTGCTGGGAAGAAGATCAATCCCGAATTTTATTTCTCTATCGGGTGGGACCCCTGAGAGGTCTTCCAGAAAAACATCAGGAAACTCATTAACAATGCTAACTGACTGAATAGTTAGAGTCTCGGACTTGAGGTCTTTAACTTGAACTAGATGATAGATACAACCCTTGGAAATCAACTTCTTAGCTTTAAGGTAGGATATGAAATGGCTCTTTGGAGTTACAGAACTCCCGAACCACTAAAAATGGGCTTGTTAAGAAACTGAAACTTGACCATTCGGGTACGACAATCTATAGACGCATAGCACAAGTAAAGCCAATCTATACCCAGAATGACGTCAAAATTAACCATATTTAGCTCAATCAAATCAACACATATGACCCAATGAAGGACAGTAACAAAACACTTCTTATTCACTCGCTTAGCAATAACAGATTCTCCTACCGCGGTAGAAACCAGAATAGGTTCAGGAATCCATTCAGGGTCCATCTCAAAATTTACAGCAACCAGAGGTGTCACATAAGAAAAACTCAAATCGGAGTCCATCAATACATACAAATCGAAATGAAAGACACGGAGAATACTAGTGATAACATCTGGAGAATCCTCCTGCTCCTAGAGAGGTGGTATAGCATAGAACCAATTCTGGCGCGAACCGCCAGCAGTACTAGAAGAGGCACCCTAAGAAGAAATTGGGCGGACTATGGGAGCGGAGGCATTGGTAGCCTGACTCTAGGGACGAGCATCTTGACTCCCCTGTCTAGAATACGTACAATCTCTAAGTGGGTGGCCCAACTTTCCACAACCAAAGCAACCCCTCTGATCAATAAAACACTCTTCAAAATAATCTCTACCATACTTGGCACATGAAGAAGGTCGAGGTCTGTTACTTACACTTTTCTGAGACCTAGATGGGATAGGCCTGTTCCCCTGTTCCTGCCTGCTTCTAGGTACTGGAGCATTAACTGAGGGAGGCGCAGGCATAAATGGACATTTTTGGAATCGAGGGCAGTCCCCTCCATGGAATCTGAACTAATCAAATCCCTGCTACTCTGATCTAGCTCTTTTGTTTCCTTTTACTCTTTCCCTCTCTTTCACCTTATCAACTTCAATCTATTGGGCATGTATCATTAACCGAGAAAGGTCCATCTCCCTATTAAGCATAGCAGATCTATACTCTTTCACAACGTAACTCGATACACCAGTCACGAACTTAATCATGATGGTCCTGGAGTTAGCCATCATACTAAGAGCATATTTAGACAACTAATTGAATCTAAGGCAATACTTCTTAACAGTCATGGAGCCTTGTCTCAAATTCATGAATTTCTCTATCTTTGCTTCCCTTATCTCAAGAGGAAAGAATCTGTCCAAGAATGCATCCTGGAATAATTGCCAAGTTATAGGAGTGGCATCCTCCCCTATACTTTCTCTCTACATTTCTACCCAATCATATGCAATATCTTTTAATTGATAGGAAGCCAATCAACACTCTCCTCCTCAGTCACGTGCATAATTTGGGTGATCTTTCTTACTTCATCAAGTATATCTGTGGGTCTTCACCTACCTTCGACCTATAGAACTCAGACAGATTCATCCGCATAAAGTCACGAACCCAAGATGTAATAGAATTATTCTCTTGTGGAGGAAGAATAGTAGCCTGGGTGTTAGCTTGAGTATCGGTGGTAACTGCCTGGGCTAGCACCTCAAAATCTGCCCGAAATTTTGTATGTGACACATGCTCGTTCAGGGGATCAACGGATTGAGGTTACTTATTGTTTCTACGAGCTCGACGAGGAGGCATTTTTTGTTATAAGAGAGTATGGGTTAATCGCAGATAAAGACAGTTGTAGGCATGATAAACTTTAGAAATAAAAAAATGACTTTTCCGAAAACGTCCCATAGCCTCTTGCTCATAAATATGGCGCGCTACACATCGATGATCAAGACTTTACGTAACATGGCTTGTCAAACTCCCTAGGACTCTTTAAACCTTAGGCTCTGATACCAAGCTTGTAACGCCCCAAGATTCCATCCCGAGACGTCATATGCTGCTTAAGGCCACACGTGGCCTCAAGCTAACCCTCTAAGCCTGTCATCACTTCTAGAGCTCACTTTGACAATAGTCATGCTAAAATAAGAGAGAATGATATATCATGAACATACTAGAATAAAATAAGGAACTAGCCTGTACAATCAAAATACTGAAATTTTGTACATACCAACGCTTTAGTCTGACAAAGCCTCTATACATCAAAATCAATGAGACATTGGGAAAACCCCCTAACTAACTCAAACAGTACTGAAAGTCATAACAATAAAATGGTATCACAAAAATATAGACACAGTCCTCAAACCATGAGGACTCACCACTGAGAAGACGAAATGAGGAACCCGAATATCGCTAACGCGACTGCAGCTGAGTACCTGAACCTACATTACGAGCAATTGTAGCCCATAGGAAAATATGTGGGTCAGCACTTTAGAATGTACTGAGTATGTGGGGGTGCATGTAAAAATGTAAATATCATCATTAATTTCATGAAAATATGCATATGTACATGATGGCTCGCTTGGCTTGAGTTAGATTGAAACATACTTTTCATGATCTCATCGTAAATAAATCATATGATAAAAGCCTCATAAATCATCATAAACACAACTCAACTCTTCAACTCAAGACTTGGAGTGACTCTGTAATTCAATAAACTCGAATCTTATGGACATAGAGGTTCTTATAACCGACATAAATCATGTGAGCTACATGGAGTCCAATGTTTTGCCCTCCTAAGGAGAGAACCCCACATTGGCGGGAGCGTCGTACTCTTGCCAGCGAGTACAACCTAAATTTAGTGATCACAATCTCTTACTCGACCTCTGGCCCACAATTATCAATATCAATCCTACGGTGGC
>NW_025842071.1:0-1175 GCF_002878395.1 Capsicum annuum
GATTCCCATGTATCCCAAAAGTACATTATTATTACGCTTACTTGGGGGATTCCCTTGTACTCCACATGACATTCAACATTCAAACCAATTTCATCATTTCATTCACTTGGGGGATTCCCATGTACCCACAAGGTTTACATTCAAATCAATTTCATAGCCATCAAGGCTTTACCATTTAACCACTACAAACCATTCATACCATTTAAAATTATTCCAAAATATTTAAACCATTTATATCATTTAAACCATGTAAAACCATCCAAGTCCATTTAGGGTTCCATTACTAAACCATACCATGCAATTTCCAATGAAAGTTCAATAATAAAGTAAAAACATTTTCTTAGGTATTTTATCAAACATGTTGATGACATACATTTTCCAAGACCAAAACCAAAGCATAAACCATAAAAATAAGGGTTAACCATGACCCATTTGTTAAACCATAACCAACAAGTGCCCACATATGCAAACCATCACCTAAACATGTGAAAACATAGTTTAAACCAATACCCAACCATATGCACGAAAACCCTCAACATAAGTTTTCAAATCCCCCATATATGGTTCATAATAAATGTTTAAAACACATTAAAACATGCCTTTAGTTATATCAACAATGAGGGAAGGCGTACATGCCTTAAACAAGAAGATTTCGGAGAGTAACTTGACTCTTGAACCCCTTGAAGAGCACTTATAGAAACCCTAGCCTCCAATCTTTGAGAGTATATTTGGAGTGTTTTTGATCTTTTAACAAGTGGTATGAGAGGAAGCCAAGGGTTATATAATATGGTGACATAAGTATTTGAGGTGGGAAATGTCCGGACTACCTTCAGCTTAAAAGCTGAAAATCAACTTCCAGGTGGGTACAACTCACCCATATAAATTGTACCCTAGGGTACGATTTGTACCCTAGTTCATACCCTGCCCTTCACCATGGTCCCTTATACTGACCAAAATATGATAACTCAACCCCAACTCGTACCTTAGGGTATGAGTGGTATCCTTAAACCGTACCCTAAACCTTATCTTGGACAATTTCAACTAGTCCAACCAATAAGCACCATACGACTTGGCATCATACTTCTCATATCCAACAAGATGATTTGTATGATGTTGTTTCATATCTTGGACATTAACCAAGCCAAACCTACTGCTCATCATACGAGTGAGCCATC
>NW_025842072.1:0-2174 GCF_002878395.1 Capsicum annuum
ATTTGTAAACACTTTTTATCACAAAAAGTTTGGGCAGAAGTGTAACACCCTCGTTATTTGGTCCTTGAAAATTTCTAAAATTTTATCCTCAATGTCCTGACTACGACTCACCCTATAAATTGTAGGGTGTCATGACCCTAACCAAGGCCTGGCCACGAAAGGTATCTCAAGTCTTACATGGACCGGAGATCACCCCCATACCTAATCACACCAAACACATCATACCTAAGGTTGGATGAATTCCAAGCATATAACAACATAGCATGCAATAACTTAAGAAAATATTAATACATGTCTATAACCGACGACTGGTGGTGGGCCAATCAATGAACCAACACCGCCTAATAACCATAGTAATCCAACAAAGACTCTATAAAATTGAATGTTAATAATATGTCGGGATATGCATCCAACAATTGCCAAAAACCAAATCCATAGAAATAGTAAAAAATGAAAGCATAATCATGAAATGGGGTATTCCGAAGCATGAAAGCTTACCACTTTAATCTAACTCGCTAGCTGATCCCAAATCCAAGTCACTAAGTAGGAGATGTAGAGGTATGGCCAGTTCCTAAATCGCATAGGGATACAACGTTCGAAGACAGTTTGCAGTTGGAATGCTAGCATGTAACTCAGGGATAAAGGAATAAAATAATGCTATAATAATAGTTCAAACCAGTACAACATCCAATGCATAATATCATAGAAGTACATGTACATATACTTATATATATATATATATATATACAAATGTTGGGGTAGGGAGCAGGGCTTAGCATGAACTTAAAAACAAAACTTAACCTGAGTTGTGAAACGTTACTGCCATAATCCACCCACGGGCTATATGGGTCCAATGTTACCCTTGGAGGGGCCCTAGTGCGTGTTAGCCACACGAACCGGAGATATCATAGATGGCCGGGGATTCTCTTGTACCCTTAACCCTCCATGATACATATATACGTATGTGCACTTGGGGGATTCCTTTGTACCCCACAAGCACTTGGTCATCAAGACCAATCCTCATGTCAACAAACATGAGTTTCTAGTTTAGTCCTTCAAACTCATACCTTTACGGCTAGATAACATAATTATTCCTCAATTAACATATTTAGCACATAACCCAACCACCAATTCCAAGAGTCAATTATTGAGGCATTATTAAGTGGTATCGTCATACTGACCGTAGCTTGCAAGCAATGTCATTAAGCCAATACATAGGGATTCCCATGTACCCTGTAGACTCTATTATAAAAATCACTTGGAGGGATTCCATGTACCCCATAAGATATTCAAGGAATTTATAATCTGATTATCAATTAATCCATGCATTAGTGTTGAGAAATAAATCAAACCAAGTGATAATGCATATTCTAAAACCAATTATGCAAGTGGGTTGAGGTTGTTACCAATTCCCATTCCAAACCAATTAATTTGGTGATTCCTTTTTATCCCTTATTCCATGATTTACCAATTTAGGGATTTCATTGTACCCATGTCCTTCCACCATTCCCATGCACCCTGAAACATTTACCAACCATCAATTTAAGCAAATTAATTTTATAACT
The DNA here is from genome assembly GCF_002878395.1 of Capsicum annuum. NCBI lineage: Eukaryota > Viridiplantae > Streptophyta > Magnoliopsida > Solanales > Solanaceae > Capsicum > Capsicum annuum. Next base: position 1,566 of record NW_025842072.1, read on the forward strand.
AACATAGAAGAAACATTTAAATAATTTATATTCAAAACCCTCAACCCGTAGTTCAAAACCCAACATCAAAACCATATAAAACTATCCAAATTATGTCATTAAGAAAATACAAGTATAGGAGAAGAGTAAAATGCCTCAATATCAAGAAATTTTTAGAAGAAAGAACTCTTGGAACCCTAGATGACCACCTCTTTTGGAAACCTAGCTTTAACTTGAATGGAGAATTTTAGAGAGTATTCGGAAGTATTTGATAGAGAATAGTAGGCTAATAAAGTCCCACTGATAGTTTTAAGTCGTGGAGTCTAAGGGGTTAAAGTGGGGAAATGTCCAAAGTGCCCTCAACTTAAAAGCTCAAAAAGTGTCGCCCTTGTCTACGAGTCACCCATCGACTTGTAACCACACCCTACGACTTATTACCATGAGTCATAACCAAAACAGTCACCAGGGACCCCATCTACTGTTGTCCTTACGACTCAGCCAACCGACTCGTCATGTGACCCTACAACTCGTAGGGTCCATGTCATAGTCAGATTAAAACTAAATTGGGTAAACACTAGACATCCTATGGTTTGATCATTATAACTCGTATAGTGTCTTCAAGTCGTAATG
>NW_025842073.1:0-6981 GCF_002878395.1 Capsicum annuum
GCTTATGTTATTTATCTGAGGGAGCATTCTTGCATGCCATTTTTTTTTTCCTCATCAGTTTTATTCCTCCTAGTTCTGGGGATCGAGATTCAGATTTTACGCCAATTGACCCGATTTTCCAATTTAAAGTTCTAATTGCTTCAAAAGAATTTGTAAAAACTTGGCTTCATTGGTAATTTTAATTGCGTTAATTTTTGAGCTTCATTGGTTATACTAACAACTAATTTGGGGAAAAATGTTTTCTGTGGAAACTAATTTAGGGTATGTGTGTTTGGTGTGAATAAAAATGTTTTCAATGTAAGTGTTTTCTAGAAAAATAAATAGGTCCTTTTATTTATCTAGTACTCCCCCCACTTTTCGAATAAGTGAGTATTTATTGGTGTTTTAAAATAAGTGAATCATTGAATTTTTTTTAAAATTTACCTTGTAATTTGACAATCAATTAACTTATAAAAAGATATTATTAGGATAATTTTTTCTTTTTTGTGGTAAAAATAAAAAGTTGTGTTAAATTCATATTTTTAATATTTTTTTTTTTTAATTTTTGTGTTAAAATTTAATAATTCAAAACGGAGGAAATATTTGTTTTTATTTTTCAATATGTAAGTAAAAGATACTATTATTCTAAAATATTTTTAGACTAGTATTAGAGGTGGGGTTTAATATGAAGGGTCTGTTGGAGGGGTGGAATGGACATAATTAATGTGAAATATATGGCTTGTGGATTTTTCTTTTTTTAGTTTTACATTTATAGAAGTCATTTACCTATAGGAATTTATTTTTACAAAAAAATATTTGTTTAAATTATTTTTTGGTTTCTCATTCGGTGTTTGGTATTCGTATTGGAGCCTTGACTAATTTGGATTGCGTATTGTAGGGTCCATTAAAGTGACAACGCTCTCAACAGAATTTTCTCCTTATTAAGGGTCGAACTCTCCATTTTTGGTTAAGGGTGGAGCAGCCTCATTCACTGCACCAGAACCCATATTGATAAAATATTTGTTTAATCAACTGAACATGAAGAACTGAAAAATATTTTTCTACACACAAAATGCACCATATGCTACATAGCATGTCGATATAGCAGTAGGGCTGTGCAAAAATCGAACCGATCGATAAATCGAATCGATAAAAATGTTATTGATATTGTATTACCAGGTTAACGATTTTTATTGGTTTTATAAAAAAATTCATTGGGTAAACGGTTTGGTATCGATTTTAGCTTATTGTGTTATCAGTTTAACCGATAACCTAATAAGGATATACTAAGTTATTGTTTTATCCCTATTTATGTTATATATTTAAATCTCTTTCTTTATAGAGAGAGATATATGTATGTGTATAGATTATATGCACTACTAATTCATAATTTAATGATTCATAAAGTATTAACCTATTCATGGCAACAAAGGCACAATATAAAGTTCGGCTATTATCGTTATTAAAAGCTTGAAGGATTTATAGCTTCCAACAATTAGAATTCATTTCTTTTCTTAACTAACATTCAGTTCGTGTCTGAAGATTCTTGTAAACTAAAATGCATTGCGTAGGTTTTGACGGTAATTAAGATTTCATTTTTTATGTTAGTTGTTACTATTTTTATTTTTTAAGTATTTTCTTATTGGTTAACTTAAATCGAACCGTTAAGGACCAAAAATCGATAAACTGAAATCGATAAGAAAATATCTTATTGGTTAGTTATTAGTTTTACATATTTAAAAATCGAAAATCAATAAATCAAATCAAGGAAATAACATGTCGATATGGCAATTTCTAATCAAGATAATGATCAACCAAAAACTATCAAGCAAGCAATCAAAATGGTATACCTTGTGTGTGAAGTGTTATAGCACGTCGATTTAGCAACTTCTAGTCAATATAGCGATCAATTAAAGCTATTAGGCAATCAAAATGCTGTATATTGGCTGATTAATGGTGATGATAGATTGATAGTTGTGATGACAAAAGTGGCTAATGATATATTGGTGATCACTAATAGAGTGAGAGTAAAAATCATTCATGCAAATACCATTTAATGATTAAGATGTATTCAAATCAAGTAAATACTTAAAATTTTAATATAAGCAAATATTACTCTCTTTTTATTTGATACACTTTCTTTTTTAGTTCGTTCCATAAAAACATCACCTTACTACAAATGATAAAAATTGAACTCTAAAATTTCTTTACAATGATTTACATCTATACAAATATTCTTTGGGAAAATTTTGAATCATTAAAATGGGTTTTAAGGGGAAAAACACAATTAGCCATTAATTTAAAAGTAATTATATAATCATAGCCGTATTAAGTAGTTATCATTTCGTGGAAACTAAATATTTACACGTATAGCAGCTTTCAAATATGGTCCCTAGATTTTAGTTGGATATGGAATAATACTAAACATCCTTTCTTACTTTTTTCTATTCAATATAACATACATTTACAGTTTACTAGTTTAAGTGTACGCGTCTTGCGTTTACCTCATTTTAATGAGTTTAAACAGTATATTAAATAGAATATTTATTTAAATAATAAAGATGAATATTATAATTAAATTTAATATTTTTTGAGTATGTAAAGATGGAGAATTTATTTATCAAACCTAATCTTTACCAAAAATATTTTAAAAAATCGATCGACATTCATTTACCATCTGTAAATTGTAACAAAACAATACAATGATAAAGACATCAAAATAATATAATTAAATCTAATCTTTACACACAATTTTTTTTAAAGTTGTCCGACACTCATCTGTCACTTGTAAACAATAAGAAAATAATACGATAATAGAGATGTCAAAATAATACAACTAAACCTAACCTTTACATAAAAGAATTTCTCAAAGCCGACCAACATTTATCTATCACCTGTAAACTGCAATAAAATAATACGATAAAAGTGATATCAAAACAATACAATTAAACTTAAATTTTACACACAAAATTTTTTTTAAATTCGATCGAGATTTATCTACGAACTGTAAACTACCACAAAATAACAAACTAATAGAGATATAATGATAATACAATTAAAATTAACCTTTACCTAAAAAAAATTTTCAAAACCGACTCACATTCATCTAACATCTGTAAATTAAAATAAAATAATAAGATAATAATGATATCAAAATAATACAATTAAACCTAACATTTACACAAGAAATTCTTTAGAGTCAACCGACATTCATTTACGACCTGTAAACTATAAAATATATATATATATAATAGTGATTATATATATATATATATATATATAATACGCACACATGTTGAATTCTATTATGCTGACAAAAAGAGTAAAGAAGTTGAGGGTTAAAAAATCAAGCATCCACCAATCTAGATATGCAACCAAATCAAGTTAGATGAGCATCAATCATATTCTCTCAATAGGCAAATCGGTTTGTCTTCTAGTTTAATGTACATTTCAATATTTATACTAAGTATTTTCTTAATAGAGTCTTATTTTAGGAGTATTTTTCTAATTGAATAATAGAAAAAAAATATATTAATTAATTCTCCTACCATATATTTTAGGAGTCATATATATTTTAGGAAGTTTAGTAGAAAGGAAAATATCAATTAATTCTCCTACCATATATTTTAGGAGTCCCACATATCTTAGGAAGTCTAGTTAATATAATAAAAAATAATTAAATAATAAATTTAAAAAATAGTAAAAAGATAATTTTGTCTAAAGAAGATTCTTTTAATGAAGGGTAAAAAATTTAAATCACTTTTCTAATGGTCTTCACACTTTTAATATATTATATAGATATATAGATAGATTATATTATTATATATTATGATTATTATTATTATTATTATATTATATTATTATTTAGCCGCACGTGCCTCTCACGTGCAACTTTTGATTATCTAAATTAGACGATTTTATCTTTTACGAAGGTTTTTAATGAAGTGCAAAAAGTTCAAAACATATATTTTATTGTAAGCACGTCTATATTTTATCATCAGAAATTTCAAGTGGTTAATGAATTTAATATATTGTATATATAAATGTAGATTTATAGACTTTTAAAATCTTCTTAAAATCAAATTTAGTTGATTTAGAATTCTTAAATTAATGAAAAAAATATTAGTTGTCCCTTCTAATAAGGAAAGGTTTACCATAAATATATTTAATTATTTTCCAACTATTAAATATTAGGAAAAAAAATAGTAAAACGATGATTTTGTCTAAAGTAAAGACATTTAGTGAAGGGCAAAAAGTTGTAACGATATTTTTAAGGCCTTCACACTTTTAATATATATATATGTGTGTGTGTGTGTGTGTGTGTGTGATACGTGCTCCACGTGTGTATCTTACTTCAATGAGATTAATTTTATAAAATTACTTCAATATTATAAAAGAAAATATGTCTTGATTAATAAATAAATGGATCGCTTTATTAAATACAAAAACACTTAAATAGAAAATTAATATGTTCGTACAAAATCATGTAAAAATGTTAAAAATCATTTTAAACGACAGTTAGAAAAACTACCAAGGCTAATGTCCAAAAAAAGTGTTGAGGTCGAAATCAATAGGGAGTTATGCGGAAGATAATAATTGCAAACCATAGTGAACACAAATCAGATGACAAATAAATTTATGCTAAAAAACATATTATTGATATGATTTTGGCCAATTAATCTACATATTAAAACCTTATATTTATTCTTACATCATATTCCATCAAAATCATGATATAGTTTAACTAGTTGAATTCAAAATTTTAAATATTTAAGCAAACCAACTAAATTAAACAAAACGTATACTTAGCAATTAGCATACACATCCAAACCACAAATTACATTAACAAATACAGCTAGTTTCAGTATTTGCTCGCGAATGTTAAAATTTGTAACTCCATTAATAAAGTTTGTCTGTTATTTCATCGAGTCCCTTTGAAAAAGTAATCCTTGGGCAAATGGGTTCAACAAAGTACGAAAAAAAAAACCCGTAAAAAGTAGATAAACGTACCATATCTTGAATGTCCTCTCTATGTGTATCCTGAAAAGTACCAACAAATCTATGAAGCAACAGAGCGTTATATTTCACAAGCTTATGCGTTGTGCTAAAACTAACACAAATCTTAAACCATGCATGATATCAAAGAGAAACTATAAAAGATTCACAATACATTAAATTTAGGTCAAACCCATTAATAGGACCTCAAAGTTGTTCCAAAAATTCACATAGGCCCCTAAACTAAGGTCTGTACCTATCAGACCCCTCAAATGCTAAAATTGGTACCTATCAGGCTCAAAACGCTGAGTTGGCAAGGAGAGTATGTTACACTCTCCTTGGGTGCGTGAACAGTAAATTAAATAATATTTTACTTTTTTTTTAATTAAAAAATTTATATTTAAATTATTTTATTAATATTATTTTTAATTATTATAATTTTTTTATTTTTTATTTTAAAAAAAACACCCCTCCTCTTTCATCGTCTTCTTCACTGTCCCCCCTTCATCATCTTCTTCGCACCCCCTTTCATCATCTTCTTCACAACCCTTCGTCATCATCGTCTTCTTTTACAAACCACGACCTCAGTCACCATCTTCTTTAGCCATTTTCGAATGCATTTTCCGGCGAGACTCGCCAGAAAATTAACTTCAAAATTTCAAGATTGCTCAAAATTACATGTTTATTAACTTAAATAACTCAAATCCAATATAATGGGGAATGGTATCCTTGATGGACAAAGTATCATGAAAACTTTTTTTTTTCTTAAGTTTTGCAGCTTGCTGAAAGTGGAGATTTTTTTTATTTTTTTTAAAGTTCTGCTTCCTTCTTGCAGAACAATGGAGAAGAAGAATGGAAGAGTGAAGGGAGGGGGGAGCGGGTGTACCAATGTGTGCGTGTTTTTTTTTTTTTTTTAAATCATCTTTGATAAATAATGGAGAAGAGAATGAAAGGGGTGGTGTGGTGCGTGGGTGGGTGGGTGGGGAACAGTTGAAGGGGACTGGTGGGTTGGGGGATTTGAAGGAACCTTTTTTTAAAAAAAAAAATTATAATTAATTTTTCATAATTAATGGACCATAATGCCACATGACAGTTTCTCATTAGCCTTTTTTGCCACATCATCGCGTGTGTATTACACACACTTGACATTTTAGCTGATTGGCCAAAAAATGCCCAATAGGAATAAAATTGGGGGGGGGGGGGTTTAGGGTTGATAGGTACAAGCCTTAGTTTGGAGTTCTAAGTGAATTTTAGGGATAAGTTTAAGGAGCTATCGATGGGTTTTACCTTAAATTTATTTATTCAATTAAGTATCAACAAATCTGTCAAGCAACAAAGTATTATACTCCACAAGCTTATGCGTTGTGCTAAAACTAAACTAACAAAGAAATCTTAAACTATGCATGATAACAAAGAGAAACTATAAAAGGTTCACAATACATTAAATTTATTTAGTCAATCAACCATTATATGACTGATATAATTAATTAATAAATAAATCAATTATTGGAGAATAATCTCTCTTAAATAAAACTTCATCTTTCATAAATTGTTACCAATATTAAAATAGCTCCTATTCCAAATAAATCAAAATTCAAGTAGTACGAATGAGTCCTAATATAACCCAAATAAAAAATTAATTTAATAAGAAAAATTGTAATGAGTACTAAACCTAAACCTACTTAACCTAAATCTTATATTTTAGGACTCTCATATTTATTTCTTTTTCATATATTTATTTATTAAGATTCTTTTCATATATTTTAGGATTCCTTAATTTTTTTAAATAATAATTGAAGAAAAATAGGTGAAAAGACGATTTTGTTTGAAGGGGAGACTTTTAATGAAGGGTAAAAAAGGCAAACGCCAATTATAAGGCCTTCACACTTTTAATATAATAGAGATAGAGATATATTTGATATAAACTACATATACACAATAACATATGTCATATTGATGAAATATTTATTTTATTTAAACTACCAAAATAGAATATATTTAACAGTA
>NW_025842074.1:0-1749 GCF_002878395.1 Capsicum annuum
TGTTTTGAAGGTTAAATTGATGAAAAACTAGTAATTATAAGATAAAAATATTATTCAAGTGAAAATGAGTGAAATTTGGGTTTAAAATCATGCCCTAAGATTTTGGGGGTTTTGAGAAATTAATGAAGAAATTACTAAGAAAATGGTGAATTCTTACCTTAAATCCGTAATATAATCAAGAAATAGGTGTTAATCTAGCTTCTCAAGCTTCCACAAACTTCACTTTTAAGCTCTCAAAATATTTAGGGTTTAACTGTAAGATGAAAAATTAGCAAAATGGACCAAAAAGGGTGAAAAATCTACTATATATTGCAGATTTTTCTGCAATAACTGGTGCTGTCTTTTTTTTCTAAGTCGAAATGGACTTCGATGAGGTGTCCGAAATTCGTTCGGAGTTCGATTTATACAAACGAACTATGCAACCACACTAAATTCGACATTCCGGACGCGATGGCACTACCAGATTTTCCATAAAAATTTGTTTTCACAAAATTGACCCCCGAAATCCGAAATCATAATTTTCCAAACCGAGAGTCGAAATGAGATTTAAAAGCCGTAAAATTATACCAAATATGCTAACACACTAAAATTGATATTCCGGATCTGTTGGCAAAGTCGTATTTTCCATATGAGGTCATTTCGACCAAAAGTGGGTCCCACATCCAACTTTCTAATTTTTTATCTTTCTGATCAATAGATCGAAATGAGCTCGGGTGTACCAGGACCCCAACCCAAGGTCTACCCAAACTAAAATCAATATTCCGGAGTTGCTGGCACAGTCCGTTCGGCCATCCGTCGCACGGATCAAAAGATATTTATATAAGTCCAAAATAAGACTCTTAAAGCCATCAAAAACCACAACATTGCATAAATGATACTAAAATGCATCAAAAATCATGTCAATCACTCGCACATCCCAGAAATACTATAATGCAACTATGGGGAAGGATAAAATAGTATAATCACACAAAATTGCAAATTTTACTTATTTCATCAAATTTTCAGGTCTACATACATATAGGTTATAAAATAATACATGATACATATCTTAAACAGTAAAATAGAACAAATAAGTACATATGTTACCCTCTAAATTGACATAGTATGTACAGTTCAAAAATAAATCCAGCACCGTATAAAATACATATAGCTCTGCATATGTATTTACAGAATACATACCTGATTCATATGTATATTCTTATTTTATATGAGTCACCTTTGTATTTCGCAAATACATATGAAGATATATAGTATAGTTATGTTTGTTACTGTTTAATATGAATATGATATGTATTTCATAAATACATATGGATGTTTTGTACCGTAAATATATATCCAGATCAGTATGACTATGTATTTTGTATGTTTTTTGAACATATGTATGTGATATATATATTTGTCTTTTCAAAGCTAAAAGTTAAAGATAAAAGAGTAAAAAATAAATAAATAAATAAATAAATAAATAAATAAATATATATATATATATAAACAAAAAGAGAAGTGAAAAAGAAAAAAAAAGGAAGAAAGATAAATATAAGTGTAAAAATAAAAGAAAAAAAGAAACAAAATAAAATAGAAAAAGAAGAAAAAACAAAAATAGAAAAAGAAAAAAATGATATGAGAAAGGAAAAGAAAAAGAAAAAGAAAAAGGAAAGAAAAGAGAAATAGAAGAGAGAAAATAAAGGGGAAAGAAAACAATAAAAAAGAAAAAGAAATTAAAATAAAAAAATAAAATGAAAAAAATAAGAT
>NW_025842075.1:0-6252 GCF_002878395.1 Capsicum annuum
TGATAATTTATAATAGATGAGAAATCTGATGCAACATGTTGAATATTTATTTTTTACAATTTCAATTGAGTTCAAATGTTAGACTCCTAAATTGATTAATCTAGGACCAGGGGTGGGTTTTCACATGGTCACCTCCTAGAGTACTCGATCAACTACAACTTCAATTATTTTTATATGATTTTGAAAATTACACATATTTTATGATTTTAAAAATAATTACGATCATTTCGTACCAAATTAACATTTTCAAAACTACTTGTCATTCTTTTTCAAAATACAAATCAACCCATACAATACGTTTCATCATTTTAAATCTTGAGCTCTGGCTCTTTCTCTCTCATTCTCACTCAACAATACAGTATAGACAACAACTACTCAACAAATTTGCTCAACCCTCCACAACAGATCATTTTTTTTCTCATTTTCGACCATATAGGTGTTATTTTCGATATCATTCTTGCTTGTGTCAGTCATTTTCTTTGTCTTCATAGGAAACAGAGTTGGAGAAGAGCTCTATATTTATTTATTTTTTCTAAAAAATAAGGTCTTTTAAGTTAATGATGAAAAATAAAACTTTTAGTTGTATTATCTTCGAGAATGGGTTTACAATTTTGAGTTTTGATGGTAAAATCGTAGAAAGAACTTGAGAAATCCCTAGTTTTTATGACAGTGTTCCGTTGACTTTCGTGGTATAGTTTGATGGTGTTGGTGGTGGTGGTGGTGGTGTTTGTGGTCGTCGTGGTGGCACCGGTGGTGGCATTGATTGGTGGTGTTTATGGTGGTGTCGGTATTCGTGGTGTTTGTTTGTTTGTTGGCATTGGTTGGTGGTGTTTGTGGTGGTGGCTGTTGGTGTATCGGTATTCGTGGTATTTGTAATATATTTTTTAAAATTTATGCATACATCAACTATAATGTAATTTTTATTTTTCTATGTCTGTAGGTAAAAGATGTCTCCCAAAAGAAAAGAAAGTGAAAGTGGATCAATGTCTGACCACTCAAAAAAAAGGCTACAGTACAGAGGGATTCGGAGGAGATTCCTGAACAATCTCAGTCAGGAAAAGTGAAGCTGAGGAGAGATGTAAAAACAACGTTGAGAGAGGTGGACAAGGGTTCATAGATGGTGATGAATAAAATGAAAGTGAGAAAAAGGAGGAATTGGAGAGTCAGAAAGAGAAAGAGGACCACATTATATGGCTTTCCTTGGGCTTTCATGGTAAAATTAATCACTAATTTTACTTATCCATTAATTTATATTGAATATAGTAATTATGATTTTTTTTGCTTGCTTCCTATTTATACTTTTTAGGCTTGGGCATTTAAAGCCATTCCTCCCCTCCGAAAGTAGTTAATGGATTACCCGGATGAGGTTTCTCATCCAAGGATGTTTAGGTGGTTGGCTACAAAGAGCAACACCAATATTAAGGAGAATGATCTGTTTAACCCTCCGAATGATGCAGTACGTCTTCTTCAAGTAAAATAATTCTACTCAAAGATAAGAAATTTATTGAACAGATGTTATGTCTGGTGCATGAGATGTTATATATGATACACCATATGGGACATCCATTGCGATGGGGTATATATTGCATTAGATTACCCATCTGTGGCTTTAGTTCTCTTAACCCGACTCCTAAAAGATTAACCATCTGCTGCAAATTATGCAATAGATATTTAATCTGATAACATCTCGTTTATTTGTTGCGACGTACAGATCATCTATTGCATAACAGATTACCCGTCTTGTGCAGTTGTTGCAATAGATGGTTGATATTTTGCATTATATTATCCATGTGTTGCTCTATTTCTCTGAACCAGACTCGAACGGATTTTAACCATATACTGCAAACTATGCAACAAATGGGTCTTTTTTTTTAAATGTAGCCCAAATGTGAAAATTATTATATTATATGATTTAAATGCATCTGTCTTTTTTTTTTATTTTTTATAGGTTGTGCATCCATGGATTGTTCCTACTGAGGAGGAGCCGGTGATGACTTATTATATTCCTCTTGGTCATGTTAATACTATTTCAGACCCAACAATGGAGTTAATAAAGAAGGAATTGGCTGGAGCAATAGCCATAAGAAGAGCAGTTAGGCAAGGTCAGCCTAATGTTGAGGCTCTTCATGACCAACCTTTTACTTAGGCAGATCTGGGTGCTTCTTCTGGTGGAGTTGTTGATGTTGGTGGCAGGCATACTGATGTTGCTACCAAAGAATAAATATGTTTGAAAACACCTTTTTTCACCCTTACACAGGTCCCTCTCACCCCCTCTTCACCCTCGTGTTCTCGTTGCGAATGCGATGAGTGCAAAGACAGACAGGATAAACTCTTTAAAAAATTAGAGATTATCTCTAAAGTTATCAATGAATTCAAATCCAAGAGGTATGTCATACCATCCAAGAATGTGAGGGAGCCATACACTCCTACAACATTGGTTAGGAGAAAGAAAAGAGCAATTAGAGACGTACTCTCCGCTCAAAAATCAAAAGAAATTACAATTCCTCCCTCTCCAAAAGCTATTGAAGTTTAGGGGCCAGTCAAGAAGGTGGACATATACGTGGAACTTGGAACCGAAGAGAAGAGGGATCTACGACAGGATAAGAATGCCAAGCCAGGCGCACCAGATTACCCCAGGCCTCCCTTTTCCCCCCAAGACTTCCAGACTATGACTGATATGTGTATGCTGTATGAGGACAAGGAAAGTTTACTTTTCCTAACCTAGACCTTCTAATCTACCCCATGAAGAAGAAGCTATGCAACAGATTTCACATCTGTTGCAACAGCTGGGAATACTGGTACAACTGGTTGTAGTTCTGTTGTAACTTATTATCTATCTAGAATAAGTTGCGTTGGATTATTGATTCAGAAAACCCTATGCAATAGATGGACCATCCATTGCATCTTTAAAATTACTAACGTATTTAAAAATTGACTTCTTTAAAAATTGACTTCTTATCTCACAGCATGTTGACATAATTCTCTACCTCATGAGGAAAAGGCAATTAACGTATAGAGAAGCTTATGACGCTTCCGATAGGATAATGGACCTCAACTTCTGCAAGAAACTCAAGGATAGGTACGATCAACTCAATGGAGAAGCGTCAGCCCTTGGCGTGGGACTTGATTTTCTAGTTCCTACGTTGGTCTTGGATGAAGAAGAAATGTTAAGATATGTTAGAGAGGACAGACCAAATCCACATGGCAAGAGCTGGACCAAGTCAAAAAAGATTCTTGCAGTCATTAACGTGAACGGCATGCATTATCGGGTTGTTGAGATACTACTCAAAGAGAGAAAGATCAATGTTTATGACTCCAACGTACCTCTTATCGACGATTTTGATCTTTTTCTCCTCGTGGAGCCACTGATGGTGCTGTTGCTCATCTTGTTGAGGAAGAGTAAACTGATGAATCATTTGTCAAAGGAAGTGTTGATGAAGAAATCATGGGAATTTGAAGGTCGAAATAGGGGAATGATCCTTCCAAAAGATGATGCCGCTAAAGCGAGAGGCTCGCACACTCTTGCACACATCGAATGTTTGCTGACCGGCATAGAAATAGCCGAGCCAACGACTTTTTTGTGCGACAACGCTGTGGCAAACCTGCAAGAGGTCTGGGTTTATGGGGTACTAATTGGATGCTTGAAGCCTGTGTATATAGAAAAGCCTGTGAAATAGAAATTTTTAATTTCAAGTCACCCTTCACTTTATTACATGTAAATGTAGTGGCAATAATTTTTTTTTTGATGAAAGTTGAGTTTTTTATAATGCAATAGACTAGATTGTCAATCTATTGCAACAGTGGGAAGACCTGTTTGAAAAATCTAATAATGTAATAATCTAAGTCTAATCTATTGCAACAGTGGGAAGACTTGTTTGATAATTTCTATGAATAATCTAATAATCTAAGTCTAATCTATTGCAACAGTGGGAAGATCTGTTTGATAATTTCCACAGATGACCTAAATTTTACAACATATGCCTAAATCTTTTTGATATTTTCCAACAGTTACGTTTGAATATCCATGTGCTCGTCGACAATAAACCAGTAGCAAATACACACACCACCATGAAAATTTTAGCAATTAGGCTTCAATATCCATGTGCCCAACAACACCAAACCAGTAGCAATAACAGCAACAATATAGTATCTTCTTGCTCGATTTTGTTTCTTTTCAGAAGCCTTGACTTTGTTCAACAAACCCCAGATTACACGATTTGCTTGTGAAGGTTGTCTCTCTTCATACCTATTAAAGTAATCACATCCACCCAATTTCTATAAAAAAAAGAGAACACAATTACAAAACAATTACAAGTCAATAATTAATCAATTAATTAAATAAAAAATATTACCTTTAAAATCTTACAAGTAAAAACCTACGATCCGGATTTTGTTGAGTTCAAGAAGTCTTTAACAGAGCTTTATGACCGCACTTACAGTATCGAAAATCTTTATCACAAAAAACATAGGAAGATGCGCTCGACATTGTCCAGGTCAGTTGGAATAAATGAAAGTATAATTTGAAGAATTTGGATAGATAAAAGAAGATGACGATGAAAAAAAAGATTTGGGAATTTAGGGATAAATTTTAGGAGGAAGATGAATATATAACACAATGGGGGGGGGGGAATGACCGTTGGGGGCCAAGTGACGGCAAGTCAGCGAAATGTGCCAAGATTGACACTAACACATTTGATGCCTATTTTATTTTACGTCTTTAAAATGAACATTTCTACTTGATGCCTATTTTATTTTAGGTGTTTGAACTGAAGACTGTCGATGGGTTGCGCCTTTTTTATTTTAGTTCACTTTAACCTTTTTAAACATAGTGGTAATTTTTTATGTCCAACAAAAGTTGAATTTTTATAATGCAATAGATTCTCCATCCGTTGTAACATTTATCCTATCTGTTCTGACATATAGTTTATCTGTTGCAATATGTTGGTCATCTGTTGCATTATCTTGATGTTTTTATCTAAAGTCCATCTGTTGTAACAGTGGGAAGACATGTTTGATAAATTCCAACAGATAACCTACCTGTTGCAACATATGTATAAATCTGTTTGATTATTCTAATAGATGTGTCATCTGTTGCAACAGATAAAGTCTATCAGTTGCAATATATGTCTAAATATGTTCTTTTTTTCAATAGATGTTTCATTTGTTGCAACAGATAAAGTCTATCAACTGCCAAGGATTTCTTTAAAAGGCTCAAGCTATAAAGATCTACTCAGTATGGACAAGTTGTTCTTCATCTGGTGCTATGGAATTCGACTTTGCTCGTCGTGGATCTTCATTTTCCCTTGCATACGATTTCTGCGCTTTCTGCTCTCCGTATTTCCATAAAAAGACTAGCATATTGTCAATGCTATTCAGCAGTAGCTTATTCTACATCCATCTAAAAAGCCAAAATTGGTCAACGCTAATCACAGAAATACAACAAAACGAAAAAGGATAACTCATCTCTTCTAGCAAATCAAATAGGTCTTCCTCCCATTTTAAATTACCCCAAACATATTATATTTCTGTTGTAATAATGAATCAACTGTTGGGACAAATTTCTACATGAGGAAGACCCTGTGTGATAATTTCCAATAGATGAACCATCCGTTGCAACATATAAATAATCTGTTACAGCAAATAGGTCTTCTGTTGGTACAAATAAAAGTTCTACGAAGAGATGTTTGATTTGCTAAAATAGATGAGACATATGTTGCACCAGATAAAGTATCTGGTGCAACAGGTTAGTCAACTGTTGCAATAGATGTATATATCTGTTTGATAATTTTTAGCAGATGTGTCATCTGTTGAAATAGATATGTTTCTGTTTGTTTTATCGGTTGGAATACATATAATATATTCACCTTCTTCAGATCGTGCTACTCTCCTTTTGACATTGTACGTTGCTCAATGCAACACGCAGACAGAGGAGTTGCAATTTCGCTTTACAGAAGCAGTTAATGCATTAATAGCATTAATCACTACATCATGTTTCTCCCTGCAGTCTTGACATTTGCATGCAGAACATTCGCTGGGAGAGGCAAAATCTGTATAACCAGTATGATCATAATCATAATGTTTTGCTTTAAATATTGTAAGAGGAGCATCATTAGCACCAACAGCAGCACCACTACCACCACTAACAGCTCCATCAACAACAACAAGCCCACCCTCCAAAATTGTTTTTCTTATAATAGTTGTTGCCCCAAACAATTACATTTTTATTCTGTCGATGACCTTAGGGTCCGATAA
>NW_025842076.1:0-1962 GCF_002878395.1 Capsicum annuum
CTATGTCTGAGCTGCTGCCGTACTCAAAGGCGAGGGGCTCAAAAAGTTTATACAATCGGCCTCAGAGGAGAGGGGAGGCTACTTGGGATTCTAGGTAAAGTGCTTTTTTTGTATATAGGCCTTCGTATAGGATAGGATTTTCATTCCTCCCGCCAAAGCTAGAAAAGAAAGGAGCTCTCTCTTTTTTCCAGCCTTCTTTTTATTTTAAAGGCATATAGTGCGTTCTCGCTTTCAGGGGGAATTCTTGGAAAAATCTAGTACAAGGAGGAAGCGAGGGTGGGACAAGTGAATCCGATGTGAGGGAAGGATTGCTGCATCAGTCGAAACTAGGGCTTATGTAATTAAATCAGAAATGCACATGTAAGATAAGAATGGAACGAGACAGCCAAAGCAGGGATTGATCTATTCCAAAACCACTAGGTAGGGACCTATTCCTAAGCCATTTTCAGTAGACAGAAAGGGAAAAGGACTAAAAACATTCTTCGCAAGATGAGAGCAAGGATTAGATGAAGCCGACTTTGTCCATCTCGCATATCAACTTCCTCTATCGATAACGTAAAGCCGCCCAACACAGAGAACGAACATGGTCGGTAGGTAATTAATCTTCATTTGGATAGCAGTACGGTACACGCATCAAGATATGATCTTTGCTTTTCCATCCCTGGCATTCAAAAGAAAGGGGGGAAAGGGAGTGTTAAAAGCACCCTGTAGATAAAGATCGAGAGCCTGTAGACTGGGGTTAAACCATATCCCCCTTCTGTTAATCGAGAGTGTGACGAAGTGAACCGCAAATATTGTGCGGTAAACTGATGCTGTGAGGCAGAGATAGCTGCACTTCTTGTTCTTTTTTCCCTTCGATTCTTTAACGCTTCTTTCAGGTCTCGCTACCCCTGACCATAAGAAGAATGTTATACTATAAGAGCGAGGTGCAAGTGCTGCATAAAGTTCTATTATCCGTTGTTCAAGCCTTTCTTTGAGCAGAGCGCTTTCTTTTCGGTCATTGGCAAGCGCAGATGGGCTTTCACACCCGCTTATGTTGTGGGTGGGTTGAAGGCATCTATCTTATTATATGGAAGAAGATCGTTAGATGGTTAGCGGCTAGAACAAAACAAGGGGCGTTGTATGGAGGTTTCCAAGCAGAGGTGCGAAGCAATTGAGATGCATATAGAATAGATGGTAGGGTTCCAAACCTCGCCTAGCACCGAAAGAGAAGGCCTTGTTCTGCAGGGTACGGCCCTGGACAGTGGAAAAATAGAATAAGATGGAGCCTACCTACTTGGTTCGGACGAAGTAGATAGATCAAAGGAATGGAATCCAGGTGGTTCTTATGCCACTTTTGATGGTCTCGAAGATAGATGGAAAAGCATTAGATCGATGGCTGGGGTAATTTCCTTCCCACTCTGAGGCATATTGATCTGGATCCCTGGGAACAGGTCTTAGAGAAGTAGATGGCTCGGCTCCACTGGGAGATAGGAAACTATATGCGAAGTTAGAGGCAGAGGGACTTGTACTTGGCTAACCGTCATAGGGATGGTAAATAGATTGTTCGATAGCTTACCCACGAAGATGGATTTTCTTATGGTCAGACACCATAGTACTAAGACTGAAAGCCTGCTAGGCAGTCTACATAGAAGGGAAGTCACCAAACATGGGAAAGAGTACTTTTTTCTTACTCAAAGGAACCGCTACCATAGGATTGTTGACAAGGATGCCTTATTGTTTGGATTTTCATTAAGGATAGACCTAGGATTGAAAGAGTCGCAATAGATGGATAGCATCTTCAAGGGATTGATGGCTTCTTCAGAAAAGGGTTAGCCTCTAAAAGATGAGGACTTTTTCGGAAGGATAGAGTCATTGTATTCCTGAGTACTGATTCTCTTTTATGATGATATTCTATTGAATGAAGGCTACCTTCTTACTTGGCAGGATGGGGTAGACAGATATAGTACGATTGGATTGATG